>NC_081182.1:46649316-46949316 GCF_029867415.1 Vicia villosa | reverse complement strand
CCATAAATATCTAGAATTAAACAGCCCAAATTGAGCAGAAGTCATAAAAGAAAACTAAAAAAATGAAATCATCCCAATAAAGGGGCAATAGGAGCCATTATTTAGCCCATATGATAATTATCAAAACAGAACAAAATAACCCACAGAAGGGCATAAAAACTATTATTAAAAAAAACCCAAAGACTATGCACTTCAACAGTTTCATTCCTCGGAGTCACTTGAGGAGATTGATTCATATTCCTCTTCATCAAGAATGGCTATCACATCTTCTTCATTGACTTCCTTATCCACACCATCCCTTTCATAATTCCTTACATATTGTCATGTAACTTGGGAGATAGATTCCTCAAATACCTTCAAATTCATCAGTTTGATTCACTCATCTACCTTGTTCTTCCTCACAGTAGAGGTAGAAATCACATCCTGCAAAGTCTTGGAGACCTACATTAGCTCGTGGAAAACATGACCTCTACAGTACCAAACATGGGGGGAACCTCAGGATGGTTCCTTTATGTAGTTATATCTATAATATCAAAAATTTTGAATTTTGGGGAGCACAATGCCAGAGACCTGAATCCCGACAATCAACATATACCTAAAGTTCAAATAACCAGGGTTAACACCAGCGACATCCTTAGCACTCAATATGTCAAGCTTTTTTTCTTGATCAATACACTAGAAATAAGGGATGGAAAAGCTATGGGTAACTTCACTGCAAATGATTTTGCTTGTTTTAGAATATACTCAAAAACATACTCTCTGAAGTCAAAATATGCTATAGTGCCTTTAGCAATCTAGCGAGGGAAGGGGTGATACCTAAACTATGATTGGTAAGAGCCCAATTGGAGACTCCAATTTTGTTCAGTATAACTTTAGATTTAGACTAGCAGTAGAGAGAAAACCTTTGCCTGTCCAACCCTCCTGCATTCTTCTAGTGATCTCCTGAGCAATGACTATCTATGGAGAAATCTTATATGCAATGATCAGCTTACCTCTTCCAAGGTACTTATTAGTTACAGCAGGAGAGAACCCGAAACAACAACCTCTAACATGAACCTTCCTATAGTTTTTTCTTCCACAATGATTGAATTCTTTGGGTGTGTTGACAATAAATTCCTTGACAAGCTTGGGATAAACGGGTCCTAAGTTTAATACTATCTTCATAATTTGAGCATCTTCAAGGATCTCAATAATATCTTGGAACTTTAATACTTATTTTGAAAGCTCCCTTTTAGGGGTTATCTTTCTGTGATAAAAAAAAACTTCCATTTAAGAACACTCTCCTCAAAATGGAATGACACATTGTCTAAGGGAGCAGTAGGAACATTAGCGGGGATCTTCTTCCACCAACTATTTTCTTGCTTTTAATTCACATCTGATTTTTCAGTAGCAGTAACAACTTTCCTTTTACCAACACCCTCCCTTTTCTTGGGTGTCTTCTTTTTCTTGGAAGAACTATGGACCTTCTAAGAAGGAGTACTCTTCGCCTTTAACACATCATTTTTCTTTTCTATCTTCTTCTTTGATTTCTAAGCAAACTTTTATTCTTACTGAAGACATCGTCATTCGCCACATCTTCATTTACTGGAACAGACTCAACATGAACTTCATTATCATCACAAACACGAACTTCATCAACACGAACAAAATCATCAATAATGTCATCATTATTGTCATTCACATTATTCACTATATCATTCACTTCAAGATTAACAGGGACAACTTGCTCATCATCCTTCTAAGTTAAAGACTCAGTCTCCAACATGTCAGACAAGTTGTGTGGTACATCCGGGTTGACATTTTCATTACTTGGGTCAGGTTCTGGGGTCACATCATCAACTTTCTCTTGTACTTATTGTTCCCCGAGGACTTCATTTTCTGTATCAGGTTTTTCTTGAGAGTTTTTCTCAATTTCTTTAGACACTTCTATTGGATTTTTCCTAATATCTTTTCAATATTATCCTCACTATGGGTTTGTCACAGGCATGGATTGATTCTAGGGTTTGATTCAGATTATATGAATCAATATCCCGAGTCTTTGTTCTAGGTTTAGGAACTTCAGTAACATTCTTAGACACATTTGTAATAATATTACCTTTCAAAGGTTTGGCGATTTTAGAAGTATTACCTTTATCGATTTTATGGAAAGACGGTTTGAAGAGGCGCGATCTCATGAACTTCTTTTGTTGGATGTTTTACAGTATTCACTTGAGTATTAGAATCCCCGTAATCCTTTAAAGCTTTAATGGCAGCTTCTTTCCCTTGTCTAGTAAGATCAGACATTGTTAAGGGCACAAGAGTAGTGGGATCACACACCTTTTTCAACTTTTTCTTCTGAACTTCCATCAGTGGTTCTATGGTGGGAGGACCTCCGGCCGGACCATCGGACTTCCCTCCAAGAACCACTTCGTTCATATGTTGAAGCAGTAAAGCAGAAAGCAACAAAAGTTTTGAAAATATTTATCCAGGAAATTATCGTGTCCACAGATATTAGTGCTACTGAATTTCCGTTCAACAGATTCTTAGTTCTTTAGAGAGAAGAAATTTATCAAGCATGCATATAATCTACTTATCTCAAACTTAAACCTATCGACCAGTTGCACTCAACCTACAATACTCGTCAAAATCATCAAGAATTGCTCACACCCCAAGTCATTTCTAACCCAAAGTAGAGATAACTATATCGGCGAAGATCTCTTAGCCAACCTCAACAACACAACAGACATCCATATCACTTGTACCGACGATCTCTCAACCGACACAACTAACACGGAAGCATTAAGCTTCGACACCCATAAAGATTATTAACTCTAAATCTATCTCTAGAATCTAGAAACTAATAGATATCCATCCCTAATCAAGGTTTGTGAGGTATATGTCTATAACAGTCAAAATCCAAAAATAAATGCAAAAAGATTAAGGAAGACATTAATAATGATTTGTAAAGCAAATATATTATACAACACCATGATCAATACATATACATATGTTCAAAGTAAATAGACAAACATACCCAATAAAATAGAGTATACAAAGAGAAGAGAAAAAGAGGAACCAAACATTTCTTGGTTTGTCAACCCCAATCGATGAGAAATTCGACCTCCGATCATTAAGATGCAACCCCATTTGATGTTTCTAAGCCTCTCTCTACCAAAAAATGAAGGTTGATGGAGTTAGGAACAAATAACCCAAAACCATAACTAAAAAATGTGATTTTTGCCCCTTTTAATGAGTTTTTGTCCCAGACAATCTCGCTTAGCGAGTTTAAGCTCGCTAAGCGGTAGTAGAAAAAAACCAAATTTTATTTTCGCCATAACTTGAGAACCGTAACTCCGAATTGCGCCTGATTCGAAGCATTGGAAAGCTTATTCAATGATCTACCTAACAATGAATAAATGAAAACCAAATTGATGATTTTTATTATCCTTATTTTGAGCCTTATTCTTTGATGAATTGCTAAAATTTGCATTCTTGAAGCTTAGCCTTTGGCGTTTATTACTCAATGCTCCAAATATGCATCAATACCTACAAAATGAATAGAAAACTATAAAACGGTACACAAATGCACGAAAACTTAATAATACACAAAGTATACATATTTACACAAAAATCAGAGATTATTCACACATTATAAACAAAAAGTATCTATAAGTGTTACAAATTACATATACAAAATAACGACATTTTGACACTTATCAATATGCAACTATGTATAAGAAGATCATTGGCTCATTAATATACCTATGAGACACTAGACCAATATTTGCCATAGTCTTGTCTTGGAAAGTAGATAAGTGAGAAACTAATAGCATGCAATCTACTAGTAACTAAAAGAATCCTCAGATACATTAAAGGCACAACAAATCATGATATACTTATGCCATATTAGAAGAACATTAAAAAAGAGGCTAATGTTTTGGCTATTATGACTCAGATTGGGGGAGGAGATCAAGATGACAAGAAAATTACATTAGGGTACATGTTCATGATTAGAACAACCCCAATTTCGTGTAGCTCAAAGAAGTAAGTGTAGCTCAAAGAAGTAAGGAAGTGTGGCTCTATCATCTTGTGAGATAGAATATATTGCATCCTTTTATGCAGCTTACCAAACATTGTATGTAGTTTGAAATGTTGTTGAAAGAGTTTAAGGTTAATGAAGTTGTGAAGATTAAGTTGTTAGTTGACAATAAATAAACAATTGATCCAACTAATCATCCAATGAATCATGGAAAGAGAAAACATATATAAAGAAAATATCATTTCTTAAGCGACCAAATAGGCAACGAGAGATTGAAGATACAAGATTAAACTACAACTTACAATCATTCTAACCAAACCATTGAAAAGCTAGGTTGCAACTCAAAGGATCGATGAGAATGAGAAGACTATTTAATTTCAATTAGAAAGAGTATTGAGATAGTAATTCAAATTTAATGGAAATTTAATTATGTTGCAAAGTAAGGGATTTGTAACACTAGCAAACAATCACAAATTGACTGTTTTGAAATTTATCCTCTATATAAACTTTTGTCTTATGTTGTAATCAATTCATTAATTTCAAATCCCTTTCTATCAAATTACATTTTGCACCCCTCTTTGATAACCCTCTTTTATGGTCATTAACTTATGAGTTAAGCAATCTCAACATTATTTAAATAAAAAATGTATCGAAATAATAATAATAATAATAATTTTATATTATTTTACTATTATTAATATAAATCATAGATGTCAGAAAAATTGAACCAGCTTACTACATAATTAACCTTAAACTACCAGTAACAAGACATTTAGTAAGCATTAGTGGAGGATCATAATTTTTATGACTCGTAATTATATCTCATAATACAATTACAAACCCAAACTCTATGGAACATGGGACTGAAGTAAAACACCACAGCAAAAACAACTCCAACTACATTTCATGAACAACATCAAAAAGAAACTATAGAGAAGACAGAATCGTAGATGAGCATCTAGAAGAATCAGTACGATGCAGTGGAACAGCGGTATACAATACTGTTAGACTTGGACGACTGAGAAGGAGGTGGCGAAACCTTGTTGTAACTTGAACCCTTTATGAAATCAGCAAATTGATTCCATATCATTTGTTTCACATGACGTTTCTTTGCGGGGAAAACACTTCCTTTCTTGGATTTGTGCCATGACTCTGTTTCCTCTGTTTTCACCATTCTCTTCCTATTATCACTTTCTACTAGCTTGAAGAGAGAGAGAGAGGTGGGGGTTTTATGCTAATTTAAAATAAATAAGGGAATGTGTAATAAACGTATAAGCTTAGCCACATTAAGATTTTAAAATTAAATTATGTCATATCACTCTCACGGTCTGTCATCCACATATTTGTGTCTAGAAGTCAATCCTATTATTACATTGTTTCTAGAAGTCAACCCAATTAGTCTAATATCCTCATAAACTATATGACTACTTAATGGGAAAGGGGTTAATCATTGTCATTAGCAGTAGTGATAATTAGAGCTGTCAAATAAGCCCAATTTTTCAAAGCCCCAATTTTTTAGCCCCACTAAAGTCCTAGTTTATCAAACCCTTTATTAATGAGAAATTTTTTAGGCCCCATAATTTTAGGCCCCTTAATTAATATGTTATTTTTGGGCCCTATTGAGGGGCCTTATTTTGTTTCAAAAATTTCATTTCTAGTTTCAATATGGATTATCATCATCATCATATCATCATATCATACTAAATTATAATTTTAGAAGTTCTTCCACCAAAATTTTCCGCCAATTTTTTTAATAAATATAAATAATTAAATTAATTAAATGAATTAAAAACTCCCACTATTTCAAAAACACTTTCTTAATTATTATAATCAATTTAAAAACTGATTCAAATTATGTATTTTGTTTTCATAACTTCGTCAAAAAATCAAAAAATGAATGAATAACTGCATCAAAATGAATCCACTACTCGATCCCACTAAAGAAACAACTATGGTTTATATGTTGCTGCCTTAATTTTTTTTATGTTCTTCTATTATTTAAAAATTACTTTTATTTTTTCCGAAATTTAATTTAGTTTTATAATTTTTTTCAATAGAAATGAACCGTCAGCTTTTATTTAACTTTTGGTGTCTAATTTGAGGTCAAGCAATTGATATTTTGAAGCACTAGCAGTTAATTTTTTAATAACAAAAAATTACTTTTATTTTATTAAAAAAATTTAATTTTTTATAAAATTTTCAAAATTTGAAATGGATCATCGGTCTTTATCGATCTGTATAATATTTAGTTATTATTATAAACAAAATTTATATATTAGAATGAATGTCACCATCATGTGAATAAATCAAAGAAAATCAAGGTAAAATGAACTAAACACAAAATATATTTATTGATTCATTTATTCTTTTTTAAAATATAAAATGAAAACTAATTAAGTAGTATTCAAGAAAGCATTGCCAAATATACTTATTTATTTATTTAAATATCTTCAAGATATTTAATACATATGGAAGAGAATATACGCATGGCCCTATGTAATAAAGATAAACAATTCTTGAAATACTGAAATGAATTACTAGTAGATGATAACTTAACAAGTAGATGCTTTAAAATATAATCGTGTTTGAAATTTTTCAATGATTCAAGAATTCAACTTGAATTAAGATTTTATTTGATTTGGGGCCTAATGGCCCTCTTTTAAATTTTGGGGCCTTTTAAGTTTGGGCCCTATGTGTTTAAGGGCCTATTATTTTTAAATTTTTTTTAAGCCCCATTATTATGGGGCTGGGGCTCAAATTAATTGGCCCCATAAATTGACACCTCTAGTGATAATCACTACTCATTTTTCAGTCAGCACACTTAACATAGTGATGTAATGGATTATTTAAATTATGTTAATGACGTCTATAAAATTAAAAGCTCAACGGAAAAGTCGTAGATTAAATTTTGGACTTAATTGACTTTAATTATTTTGATAGAGAAAGATAAGAAAGTGGGTCAAGTCTTTTGTTTTTAGCATCAGTTTCATTAACGTTTGAGCATCTCGATCACATGTAGTATCGTTCAATCCAATTCTATCCCATGAAAGAAAATGGTGACTACCTTTATGGATGACTTGAGAATATTCATTTCACACCAATACAATAGAAACTTCAACCAATATTTTTTAGGATTAATTTGTAATTTTGATGCTTCTATTTTATTTTTTATTTTTTTTCAGTTTTGATTCTTTTATATAAAAATTTGAATTTAAATTTTTTTTTGAAAAAAATTCAGGATTTTAATCCCTCTTAATTTGAGTCCAATTTTTAATGACGTGACATAAGACGTCATGACCGCTCATTACCATACTTTTTTACTTTTATTTTTATTTTTAATTTTATTATTTAAACAATTTAGATTTGAAAATATCTAATAAAAGTTAAAACTTGATGCTAGAAAGAATTGAACCCAAATACCTTAAAGCCTCTTTGGGAGTAAAAAAAGCTTTTGAAGATTTTTTTTTTTTTTGAGTTTTTGCTTCTTTTTTGGATGTGTTTAATTTTTTCATGGCTGAACTTTCCGGTGCTATTTTAGCAATTAAATTCCCTTATGAGAAAAATTGACATAATATTTAGTTGGAATTATATTCGATGACGGTGGTCAAAGCTTTTAAATCTCCTTTTAAAATGTCTTGGCAAATTAGAAACTGATGTATGAATTGTATAAATATAGCTTCTAATTGAAATTTTGTGATTTCATATATTTTTAGGGAAGATAATAGTTGTAAAAGTGCTTTTGCTAATCTAGGACTTACTATAACTGATTATCTTCCATCCCTTCTTTCTTAAAGATTGATTTTGTAAAAAATAGGCTATTATGTCTTTTTTTTAAATTTGTTTCCTCCTGATAAATATTGGTTTTATGTCCCAATATATCCTTTTTTTTTTATTCTCTTTTCTTTCTTTTATATAACATCATTTAAAAAAAAATTCATATGCCTTTACCAAATCAATGTATATTGATTATAGATAATTTTCATGATTTATGACAATATTAAACAATTCTAAATTTTAAACAAAAAATGCACCGATGTATTTTGGTGATAGATAATTCTCATGATTTATAATAATATTAAATAATTTATAAAAAAAGAATTAAATATGTTTTTGTCCCTCTAATATTTTTCATCCACATTTTTGGTTCCTCGTGTCTAATGCCGTTAACAGAAGATGACGTGGCACGTCACATGAGAATTCTAACGTAACAAGATGTTGACGTGTCATGCCACGTGGTCAAGGTCAATATCACACTTGAACTCATAAAATTTTGTAGTAGTAGCTAAAATCGTAATAATTTTGTAACAAATTTATTTTAAAGATCCTAATTCTAAAAATATGCAGTATGTTCATGTTTCTTGTGAATCCATTTAATTTATCCATTCCCACCATGTTCACATGCACTTCAACAGACTGAATCATGAGGCATCAATTGAAACAGCTAATGCATTTAGTTCAATGTGCTGTTTACCGTATTGCCAGGATGAACAAAGACAATATCATGAGCCTCAAAGTCTTCTACATATTCTTAAAGTCTTTTACATATTCTCTTAGCTTCATTCAACATCTTGAAGATGATCTATGTCCAAACTGCAAACAATATAAAAGAAAAAGAATATAATTGTAACAACACTTGAAAAATTTAAGTTAGAGAGATTAATACTTGCTTGCCATAGTCTATTGCTTGAATTGGCATATTTATATATTGATGTGCTAAATTCCGAAGAGAATAGATTTGAAGTAAAAAACAAACCAAAGCAAAGAAAATCACAGCAAACACTATATCTGTATCAACTCAAACCCACCAAATAACTTTTAGATAATTAAAAAAATTATATATATATATATATATATATATATATATATATATATATATATATATATATATATAAAGTATTTTTCATATATCAAAAACATAGCTATAGAAAGTTTACATTCTATTTTTCCTCACTGAAATACAATTTTATACTAAAAAAGAAGTTGAGAGAACTCAATGACACATGGGTTTCATGTGCATACTGCTATCTAATTTAATGGCATAAAATTACCAAACCATATAGTTCAAAATCTTAATGCACATAATTAGTAGGCTTCTTGTAACTTTTATCTATATTCTAATATCTATAGCTGAATGTATAATAGAAAATAAAAATAAAATAGTAATTCATAAATGGTTAAACTTTTCTAGCTAACATTAGTTATAAGGTAATTCATAAAAATAGTAGGCTTCTTGGGATCATTTTGTTTGTTTGATGATAATTACAATATATTTCAAATAATCCACCAAGTTATAAGGTAATTTATAAAGTTGGGTAATTTTCAAATAATCTATGAAGAGCAAGTTGGGTAATTTTCAAATAATCTATGAAGAGCTTTTGTGGAGGTGCGTTTCCTTTCTTCTTCTTTGCGGTGGAATGACTTGATTTTAGTGGAAAATAATTTGGGTGATGATTTTATGGTGTCCCATTGCCTATTTAAGATGGGTAATGGGTACATAACTCCTTTTAAGGAAGCGAGGTGGAGGGACGAATTTTGTTTGAAAGAGGAATTTCTGGGATTATACTTGGCCTCTTTATTAAAAAAAAGTGTCGGTAGCGGAAATGGGAGTGTGGGAGAACGGAATTTGGAAATGAGGGAGTTGCGGTATCTCTTGGTCTCATCTTACCGAACCGTCCTCTAGGTTGGCTTTTGTTAATTTCTGGAATTTTCTTAACGGTTGTGGGGTGTTGTTAGATGTGAAGGTTGACATTAAATGGAATATTATGTCGGATGTGAATTTTCCGTTGCTTCTTATGGGCACTATGCCGGTAAGAGCATTTTGTCCGGTCCTTTTAATAAGAACGATGGTGCTTTAGCTTTAATTTGGAAGTTAGAAGTTCCTTTCAAAATTAAAGCTTTTGGGTGGAGACTTTTTGTGAATAGACTTCCGACTAAGGACTTACTTTTATATAGACATTTAGCATTGTCTATGGATACTTCTAAATGTGTTTTTTGCGGTGTTGATCCGGAAAGTTGGAATCACTCTTTCTTCAAGTGCAAGATGGTGGAGGTGGTGTGGAGGGAGGTTGCAATTTGGATTGGTAAGCCGGTTGGTGGAATGGAAGAAGAGTGTCTATCGTGTTTTATAGATTGGTTTGCTTTTTGTAAAAAAAAAAAAAAAGGTGAAAGAGGAAAAATTAGGAGTGGTGTAATTAGCTATTGTGTGGATTCTTTAGTTATCTAGGAATGAGATTTGCTTTTGAAATGAGGTTTGGAGTGTGAATAATACGGTTTGGAGTATTAAATCTTTGTTATGGAAGTGGTCTTTAATAGGAGAAATTACTCACTCAATTTATAGTTTTTTATTATTTTACATTTGTTATTTTTCTTTGGTAATTCTAATTGATTTGTAATTTCTTTTTTTATTGGCAGGTCTATTCCATTTTATGTGTAAACAGGTTTTGAGAACCCTTAATCTTCTATTTAATATAACCTTATTTTGAAAAAAAAATTACAAAGTTGATGCAACTCCATTGAAGATCATCCTTTCACATGCTTTATCGTTAGAAATGTAATAGTATTTTCCTAAAGGAGTTAGTTAAAACTTCAATATATATATATATATATATATATATATATATATATATATATATATATATATATAAGTATTAATTGAATATTGAGCCCTAAGGACATTTTGTCACAAGTATTGTTTTTACCATCTTGGTCATTGGAAATGATTTCCCATTCCTCTTTGTGCTTCTCTACTTCAAAGTACTGGGTACAAATATATATTTGACATTTTAAATTAATATTTTAAATAAAAATATAGAAATAAAATAAAAGTTATAAGATTGAAATTTATACGATGATAATTTTATTTGTAAAAATATTTTGCTCACTTGAGATTATAAATTATCAATTAAAATTGTTAGATTAAAAGAAAATATGATACTAAAATTTAAAGCAAATATTTAAACCTATTCTTAAAGACAATATAATATATTTCATATATAATCGAATTGACTCATGAACCTAACGAGTCGAACTATGTATAGTTCAAGTTCAACTCATTTAGTTAACAAACTTAGTATTTAGCTCATATTCAGCTCATTTGGTTCATGAACCTAGTCCAACGATTTAATTTTCGAATCGAATTTCTAACTATTTTCGAATTATTTTGGTTCATTGCCAGCCCTAGAGGTATTATAAAGACGTTAATAGTAGAAAACATGTCGTCTTTTGGGATGGAGAAATAACTACATGTAGTTGCAAGTATTTTGAATTTTGGGGTATATTATGCCGACACATCCTAAGTATTTTCGTTTAAAAAGATTGTCATGAATTTTTTTTAATGTTGTCATTGAAGAACAAGTAAATGATTGCAACAATAAAGTTCGATGTCCTCCACAATCCAAACTAAACGGTCATCCAAAACGACGACGTCTTAAAGGTGGAAAAGAGCTATCACGTAACTTGAATGTTTGTAGATTATGCAAAGGTGAAAGACATAACATTGTTACATGTTCTCTAAAATAAAATAAGAAAAAAAAGAAGAAGAAGAAAACTTGTGAAGATGCAAATTTAAATCCAATTCTTTTGTCAAAAGTTTAAGTGCAATTTTTTATTCATTGTATTTATTAAATTCTTTAAATTTCTGATTTTGATATTATTTGGTATATTGATTACTAATTAAAGTTAATTCATATTTCTATTTTTTTACAGGAATATGCTTGTAAAAAGCATGGAGTGGTGTTTCTTAGAGTTTAAAGAAGGAAAGTGATGCTAAGCATGAAAAAGATTTAATCTAGTTTTTTTTTTTTGGATTTTATATTATTAACTTGGATCCATGTTTGGATATTATGTTCTTTTCTCTCTTTTAGGAATAGGACCGAGTATTATATTATGATTGAAACAATTGTTAGTTATTTTTATTGAAGAGTAATTCAATATTCAGAAGATGGACTGATCTTCTGATGGTTACTCAGAAGATAGTATTGACCAGAAGATGTTGTCTGGGTCCCATTAGCTTAGCTGTTTAGTAGTAAGGGTACTTTAGTATTTTGTAGTACTGTTTGTACCTTAGACTTGTTCACTAAGTTTACTGTTTTAGGGCTTATGTGGCAAGATTTTCTTTTCTTATAAATAGCCTTGTAGTAGCTGTCATTTAAAAAACAACGCAAGTAGAATACAACATTTATTCTCTCATCTCTTTTGCGCCGTTATTCTATTATTCTCTTTGTCACCATCTTTATTCTTTGTGCACCAACAATTGGTATCTAGAGCTCCGGTTCCAAACACAGGGAAACACGAGTGAACGTGAGTTTGTGTGACTGTGTGATTGATTTTGTTTCGGGGAAACAAAGTTGTGTTGAATCACATTTTTCTTGATTGTTTGTGGGTTGGGAAACACTGTGTGAGTGTGAGTGAAATCTGTTTTTGTCTGCACAAGTTTAAAGATGAGTGGAAGCAACTTGAATACCAAACTTCCAGTTCTTGATGGTAAAAACTGGAATAGATGGATGATTCAAATGCGTGTATTATTTGGTGCTCAAGATGTTCTAGATCTTGTCACTGGAGGATATATTCCGGTTGCAGCGGATGCAACGGAAGAACAAAGAGAAGCGCAGAGAGAGACGAAGAAGAGAGACCAAAAGGCGTTGTTCTTCATCCATCAGTGTGTGGATGTGAATGTGTTTGAGAAGATTGCTGATTCTATGACGTCAAAGGAGGCGTGGGATATACTGGTCAGGTGTTACGGTGGTGACGTATCAGTGAAGAAGGTGAAGCTTCAATCCCTGAGAAAGCAATATGAAAATCTCAACATGAAGAACAATGAGAAAGTCTCTGAGTATATCTCTAGAGTGATTGTGATCACTAATGAGATGAAGGCTTGTGGAGAAACTCTTTCTGAACAAGTAATCATAGAGAAGATATTGAGGTCACTTACTCCTCAATTTGATTATATTGTTGTATCCATTGAACATTCTAAAGATCTGGAAACCATGAGAATAGAAGAGTTGCAAAGCAGTTTAGAAGCACAAGAGTTGCGTCTGACTGAGAGAACTTCTGAGAGAGAAGTTGAGCAAGCTCTGAAGGCTTCTTTTGTCAAGAAGGACCAGAAGCATAGACGTGGTGATAGATTCCAGAAGGAAGCCTCAACTTCTGATAATAAGAGATATCAGAAGGGAAAGGATAAGAAGAAAGTTCAATGTTACTGTTGCAAACAGTTTGGCCATTTTGCTAGAGACTGTTTGGCAAACAAAGGAAGGAGATCAGAAGAAGCAAATATAGCCAGAGGAGGATCAGATGATGAACCTGTGCTATTGATGGCTTCAGAGTCGGACAAAAGATGTTCGTCAGAATGGTGGTATATGGACACTGGGTGTTCAAATCACTTGACTGGAAACAAACAATGGCTGATAGACTTTGACTCTGAAAGGAGGACAAAGATCAGATGTGCTGATGATAAGTACCTATATGCAGAAGGTATGGGAAATGTCAAAGTCAAAGTGAAGAATGGAAAGACTGTTCTGATCAAGGATGTTTGGTATGTTCCTGGAATCAGAAGCAATCTGATGAGTGTGGGTCAGCTCATTGAGAAAGGTTTCTCAGTTGTTATGAAGAATAACCTCTTGAAGTTGTATGATTCCAATCAGAAGTTGATTATGCAATCTGAACAGGGAAGCAACAGAACATTCAAGGTGAATGTAGAAACAGCTGAAATAGAGTGTCTGAGTGCTGAAGGCTCAGAAGGTGATAGTAAGCTGTGGCACAAGAGGTTGGGGCACTTGAACTATAGAAGCCTGGGGCATCTAAGTTCTAAGAAGCTTGTACATGGCATTCCAAAGATTGTGAAGCCTGAGAAGTCATGTGAGGTATGCATGAAAGGCAAACAACCCAGATTGCCATTTGTATCAGAAGTTGCTCCAAGAGCAAAGCATGCTCTGGGAGTAGTGCACTCTGATGTGTGTGGACCATTTCCAGAACCTTCACTTGGAGGAAATAGGTATTTTGTGTCTTTTGTGGATGAGTTCACAAGAATGACGTGGGTAACTCTCATTAAGTTTAAGAATGAGGTGTTTACAGAATTCCAGAAGTTCAAGGTGAAGGCTGAGAAGCAGAGTGGTCAGAAGATAAAGATTCTCAGAACGGATGGTGGAGGCGAGTATAACTCTACAGAATTCCAGAAGTTCTGTGATGATAATGGAATTGAGCATGAAGTTACTGCTTCTTATACTCCTCAACACAATGGTCTTGCTGAACGTAGAAACCGTACTTTGCTTGATATGACGAGAAGTATGCTTAAAGAGAAGAAGCTTCCTCATAATCTATGGGGAGAAGCTGTTGCTACTGCAGCATATGTGCTCAACAGGTGTCCAACGAAGAGGCTGAAGGAAATTGTTCCTTTAGAGAAGTGGACTAAAGAGAAACAGAGTGTTAGTCATCTGAAGGTTTTTGGTTCTGTGAGTTACAAACACGTTCCAGAAGCAAGAAGGAAGAAGCTGGATGATAGAAGCAAAGTGATGTTATTGGTGGGGTACCACAGTACAGGTGCATACAAGCTCTATTGTCCAGAGACTAACAAAGTTGAAGTCAGCAGAGACGTCATTGTGAAGGAATCAGAAGTTTGGGATTGGAAAGAGTCTCAACCAACTTCTGACGTAGAGATAACTTTTGAAGAAAAGTTAGAGTCAGAAGATGAATCTTCTGAAGACGAGTCAGAAGATGAAGCATCTTCTGAAGATGAGTCAGAAGGAGAATCTGATTCTGATCCAGATTCTGATGATGATCCAGATTCTGGTGGTAGTCATGATTCTGGAAGGGAAAACTCTGAAGACATAGGGTCTGGAGGACAAGCTTCTGGAGATGATCATGGAGGTGGTGACTCAGGAGTAGCTGACTATGAAGTAGCTCAGCGACCACAAAGAGTCAGAACTATACCAAGAAGGTTTGCAGATTTTGACATGTTGCAAGACACAGAAGTTGACTCAGAAGGAGAGGTCATTCAGTGTGCTATGTTAGTAGATTCTGAACCAGTGAGTATAGAAGAAGCGCTCAAGAAGAAGGTCTGGCTGAATGCCATGAAAGAAGAACTTGAGGCTATAGAAAGAAACAAGACTTGGAAGCTGACAGAACTTCCAAAGAATAAGAAAGCCATCAGCGTCAGATGGGTTTTCAAAGTAAAGCTGAAGCCAGATGGATCAGTTGGTAAACACAAAGCAAGGCTAGTGGCTAGAGGTTTTCTTCAGAAACCTGGACTAGATTACTTTGAGGTGTTTGCTCCTGTAGCTAGACATGAAACAATCAGACTGGTGATTGCGTTAGCTGCGAACAGAGGTTGGTCCTTGATGCATCTGGATGTAAAGTCTGCATTTCTGAACGGTCCATTACAAGAGGAGGTATACGTGTCACAACCCCCTGGCTTTGTGAAAAAGAATAAGGAAGGGATGGTGTACAAATTACACAAAGCTCTGTATAGATTGAAGCAAGCACCCAGAGCTTGGAATTTGAAGATTGATTCATTTTTCAAGAAGCAAGGGTTTCAGAAGTGTGAGATGGAATATGGAGTTTATGTACAACATTCTGGAAGCAATATGATTCTGCTGTGTCTGTATGTTGATGACATATTGATTACAGGGAGTTGTCCAGAAGATCTGATGAAGTTCAAGAAGGTGCTGATGAATGAGTTTGAGATTACAGACCTTGGGAAAATGTCATATTTTCTAGGTATGGAGGTTCTGTACTCAGAAGATGGTATCATTCTGCATCAGTTGAAGTATGAGTTAGAACTTCTGAAGAAATTCAAGTTGGAGAATTGCAAAGCTGCTGTTACACCGTCAGAAGTGAATCAGAAGTTGGACTCTGATTCTGAAGGTGAAGATGTTGATGCTACGGTATTCAAACAGCTGGTTGGTTCTCTAAGGTATTTGTGTAATACCAGGCCTGATATATGCTATGCAGTTGGATTGGTTAGTAGGTTCATGAGTAAACCTAAGTGGTCCCATTACCAAGCTGCTGTCAGAGTCTTGAGATATGTCAAGGGAACTCTGAAGTTTGGCATATTGTTTCCTTTTGGGAGAAAGGAAGAATCAGAATTATTGAGTTATTCTGATTCTGATTGGTGTGGAGACAGAGTTGATAGAAGGAGTACTTCTGGATATTTGTTCATGTTTCTGGGAAGCCCTATCTCTTGGAGTTCCAAGAAGCAACCTGTTGTTGCTCTATCAACCTGTGAAGCTGAGTACATCGCAGGCGCTGTAGCTGCATGTCAAGCTGTGTGGCTTCTGAATCTATTAGAAGATCTGAAGATTAGAGTGAAGAAGCCTTTGAAGCTGATGATTGATAACAAGTCTGCAATCAATCTTGCCAAGAATCCGGTGTTACACGGAAGAAGCAAGCATATTGAGACTAAGTATCATTTCTTGAGAAGCCAAGTCCAGAATGGAACATTAAAAGTTGTGCACTGTAGCACTCAGAAGCAAGTGGCAGATGTTCTGACAAAGGCGATCAAGACGGATCAATTTCTGCTCTTGAGGGATGGAATTGGCGTTGTCAGTTTTGATTGAAGAATATGAATTAAGGGATGGTATTGAAGAGTAATTCAATATTCAGAAGATGGACTGATCTTCTGATGGTTACTCAGAAGATAGTATTGACCAGAAGATGCTGTCTGGGTCCCATTAGCTTAGCTGTTTAGTAGTAAGGGTACTTTAGTATTTTGTAGTACTGTTTGTACCTTAGACTTGTTCACTAAGTTTACTGTTTTAGGGCTTATGTGGCAAGATTTTCTTTTCTTATAAATAGCCTTGTAGTAGCTGTCATTTAAAAAACAACGCAAGTAGAATACAACATTTATTCTCTCATCTCTTTTGCGCCGTTATTCTATTATTCTCTTTGTCACCATCTTTATTCTTTGTGCACCAACAATTTTAGCTCTTGGATTGCTAATATATTTTGGAATTTTATACAATTTCTAGTTTAATTTTTGTTAGTTTTTAAAAGATAAATTTAAATCCAAATATGAATGCTTTACAATTATATGTTAGAAAAGATTGTAAATGAACAATCCCAAAGCATGCGCATGTAGAAATAAATATTATGGCAACTTACTGTTTTTTGTGTCTTTTATATTTATTAACTAGTAAGCATGCGCATGTAGAAATAAATATTATGGCAACTTATTGTTTTTTTGTGTCTTTTATATTTATTAACTAGTAAGATACCCGTGCGATATCGCGGGTCCTGTCTGGATTTTCATTACACGTCTATCAAACTATGGTTTATAAAATTGGTTTATAAAATTTGAAATCATTCTTCAATTGGGTAACATTCACATAGTCACAACCATAGACTAATAATATATACCAAATTTTAATCATTAATCTATACTTATAATAAATCGTACATTCGATTCTCTAAAATTATATAAAACAACAACAAAAGAAAGATTTAAAAGATGGACATTAAAATAAAAAATCTATCGTTGGTATCTCATATATAGTTCAGATCTACCAGTTGAGTCCATATGAGTTAATAAACTCCAGTTGAATCCAGGTGAGTTAATTCTAAAAAAAAATTAATTCTATTTTAAATAGTAGCCCATTTTTTCAAGTCTAAAATTTATGACAGCTCTCCGTCAAATTTCAATTTTAAAACTTTCTTATTACATCGTATTTATATTTTTTATAGCCTACAATGTATGACAACTCCTCGTTAAATTTCAATTTTAAAACCTTCTTATTAGATCATATTTATAAATTTTACAAATCTAAAATGTATGACAGTACCCCGTCAAAATTAATAAATTACGTAAATATGCTCATGCAAATTCAACATGAAGATTAAAATCAAACCTATAACAATCTTCAAAATGAATAAAAACAAGTCATATATAAATTTCCTGTGAAAATTTATAAACAAAATTATAAGTTAAAAAAACAAAAAAAATATCATCAATTTTCTATTAAATAAATTGGACTTTAAAATTATAATATAGCTTTTTATATTCTAGATAAACCAAGTCTTTTGCCAAAAAAATATTTATTAAACCTATTTTAAATATATTTTAGTATCACTTTTTATTATATTTAATTATATTTTGTTATTTTTGAATGTAATACCATTATTTTTAAAAATTTTCTAATTAAAAAATATAAGTTAAAAAACCAAAAAAAAATATCATCAATTTTCTATTAAATAAATTGGACTTTAAAATTGCAATATAGCTTTTTATATTCTAGATAAACCAAGTCTTTAGACAAAAAAATATTTATTAAACCTATTTTAAATATATTTTAGTATCACTTTTTATTACATTTAATTATATTTTGTTATTTTTGAATGTAATACCATTATTTTTAAAAAATTTCTAATTAAAAAATATATGATTAGAGAAATGTGTAAAACTAATTTACATTTTGAATTTAATTTTCAGTACAAAAATGTAATATTATTCAAAAATAATTTACGTATAAAATAATTTATAAAATATAGTTTTATACCACTAAAAATACTTATAATCATAAATCATAATTTATATGATTTTTAAGATTCTTATAATTATAATGTCTAGTGACAATTAATGAATGCGTTGTAGGTAGGGTAAATTCAATTGAATACATTGTAAATAAAAAAAAAATGTATTCACGTATTCCACTGTATTTTCCTAATTACTAATATTAATAATTAGATACATTAAAAAAAAGACATATTTTGAAAAACAAATATTTGTAACAATTTTTTTAGTCTAAATGCTAATACTTTTGGATAAAATAATATATACAGTTTTTCTTAGTAAACAAAAAATAAGATGATTTTTTTTGTTAAATTATAATATTTTTTATTTATCTTTCAGAATAATTTGAAAAATATTTTAATGTCAACAAAAAATAATTATGAGCATTACATTTATTTGAATGAACATTTAAGAAATTCTTTAAAAAAAACACAAAGTATTAAATTGAAATTGAATAAAATCGTTTCACTTGTTTTAATTATGAACATTTAATATTGCTGGGATAATTTGAATCAAAATTGATTTTGGATTTATAATTACCAAATAAGATTTTAATATGTATTTCATAAAATGTTCAACAAAAAAATTGCTTAATATAATATTTAAACATATTATATCTTAAAAAGTTAAATTAGTATAATAATTAAATATATAAGATTTAAATAAAATTAGATAACATAGGTTTCAAAAAACAAAGTAGAAACATGTTTTAAAAAAATGGGACCCGGAAAAAAACTTAATTAAATGCACGGGTAATTCTTCGATTATTGGCGCATCAATTTCTTGCCTTTGCTCTCATTGCTGCTTGAAGTCCAGTCTTTTAAGTGAAATCCCAAAAATGAAAAGTCAGTAGTCATTGTCGGGATGGAAAGCGACTCTTCAACCACTTATTTAAGCGCTATGCACCTAAGCTCAGTACCTCGGGATGCTTTACCCCTAACCCCACTAGGTTTCGAGATGGAGCTTAACCTGAGTCTCGTTTAAGAACGTCGATGATCTACGTTTCACACGGCGCATGATTCCATGGATAGTTTCATTCGACATCGTGATGGAGAATATAACTTGCGATCATCGGCTTTTATCATGCCACTAGGCATTTTATTAGGACATTGGAAAATTATCCGCAAACTTTGTCGCATCTCTTCAATACGGATACAGTGAGCCCCTTTATGTTGTGGGCAGCAGAGATTAGATTCTTATTCTTCTCTTTGCTTTGGTACCAGCCTTTATATCTCAATCTTGCAAGGCACGATAGGCATCGGAACGAACTCCGCGGAGAGCCATTCTTTGGTTCAATAAAGAGACAGATCAGCATCCATAGAATCTATCTAGAAAGAGGCAGTCTGCCGCATCAAGAAGTGTCATACGCTTGTTTGTTAACATACTTAAAAAATTATCAATAAGTTTTTCATTTTTCAATATTTGAATCAATTGTTTTGTTTTTCATTTTTCAATATTTAAATCAATTGTTTTGTTTTTCCTTTTTAATATAATTTTTACAATAGAAAAAAAAGTAAAATTTATTGATTTTCACTCAAAATATCAAAATTAATTATACTTTTCATAATTAGATAACAAAACTTCAAGCAAAAACAGGTGAATTGATGAATTTATTCATCTATCTTTAAAATATTCAAAACATAATAAATAATAAATAATAAATCATATTGAATGAAATTTATGCAATGTAAATTAATAGATTAATTAAAAAATATTAAATGTTGTATTAAATAAATCATTATTTGAGTATTTTAATAATAAGACAATTAAACCAATTATATTAATGATACGGTGTCAATGTCATTTTTAACCCGTAAAATGATTTTTAGCTGATATGGTTTTAGATATAATTCCTATTATACTCTCGACAATGTTTTAATAATTCATATCTTCACCCATTCTAGTATTATATATGTATCAGTTATATAAGGAGACAAACATGTATTTTATATTTTTTTTTTTTTTGACAAAATCAAACTTAACTCATATCATTAATCAACTGGAAATCAATACAGTGAGGAATTACATTAAACATACTACGCCTAGACCATGAATTGACCGCCTTAACAAGAGAGTCGGCAACCATATTCGCTTGGCGCTTAATAAACTTTACCTCAAAGTTTGGAACAGAACCTAACAATTGTTTGATAGAAAGGAGGATAAAAGAAAATTTAGACGAACCCGTAACCGCGGAGTTAATACCATTACTAACCAATTGAGAGTCAGTTTCAAAGATCACACAATTCAAGTTCAAGATGACAGCATGCTGTACAGCTTCCTTCATTGCCAAAGCCTCCGCCTCTAACGGCGATAAAACACCAATATCCCAAGCAGTTCCGGCCATAATGAATCTACCCATGGAATCTCGAAAACACCATCCTCTATTTGTGGACCTGTAAGTCTTATTGAACCCGGCATCAACATTACACTTTACCCACCCTTCAACAGGGGGGGACCATCCCACCGACGTTTGAACACTCGAGCGTCCATTCTGATTATCTTGGGAAGAAAACCACTCTTGCCAATTGAAAAAGGCTTGCAAACCCAATCTAGAGAATCCCTCCCGATCATTATTCCAGACTATATTATTCCGGTTTTTCCAAATCACCTCTACCGTCATAGCAAAGCGCCCGGCGACCCTCCTATCCTCTCTACTACAAACATCAAGAATAAGAGACTTAGCATCACTAAAATGATGGAGGCGAGACTCAATGATAGAAGACAAACCTGCTGCCTGCCAACATTGGATAATAGTATTACAACCGAAAAATACATGCCAATCCTCTTCCGCCATATCTTCACAAACGGGGCATTCCACAGGACATTGGACATAATGATGGCGCAGATTAACCCGAGACGGTAAACAACCTCGACAAATCCTCCACAATAGGTGTTTAACTCTAGGTGGAGCCATGATATTCCACAAATCTTCCCACTTCCCATCCACTATGTAATTAGTTCGATGAGCGGGCGAATTCCCCCAAAGTCTATAACATGTACGAACACTATAAGTCCCGTTATTCTCTGCACTCCAGATCAACCCATCAACAGCCACATCCTCAAGCAAAGGAACATTTAAAATCTCTTTTGCAACTACATTGTCAAACAAATAAAGGATAACCGGAGTATTCCACTGTTTAATATTAGGCAAAATAAGATCCTGAACATAAAGATTGTGCACACCTTGGGGTAACGGACCTCTTACGCAAACATCAGAACTTCCACGAATCCACGGCTCATTAACAACCTTAATTTGACTACCATCTCCAATACTCCACCTACATCCCAATCGCAAAACATCTTTAGCTTTCCAAAGGCTTCTCCACAGAAAACTCGGGTTAGAACCAATATTAGAATCCATAAAAGAAGTATTTGGATAATACCTTGCTTTGAAGAATCTGGATACTAAAGAATTGGGTTTTGTTAACAAATTCCACCCTTGTTTAGCCACCATAGCCATGTTGAAAGCTCTAAAATCCTTAAAACCCAAACCGCCATCCCTCTTAGAAACAGAGAGCTTTTCCCACGACAGCCAACGAATCCCTCTATTATTATTACCACCCCCCCCCCCACCAGAAGGAGTTTAACATCTTCTCAATGTCATCTAGCACCCCATCAGGAACAATATACACACTCATAATATAGGATGGGATAGAGTGTAAGACCGATTTAATCAATACCTCTTTACCTGCTCTAGACAAGGATCTCCCCCTCCAAGAATTAATTCTTTTCCATATACGGTCTTTGATAAAAGCAAAGGTTTCCTTTTTGTTACGCCTAATCATCGAAGGCAACCCCAAATACGACCCGGTACCAAGAACATGACGGACTCCCATAATTTTTGCAAGATCCTCCTGGGCTGGGATATTGATATTGCGACTGAAAAAGACCTTTGACTTTGTTAGATTGATTTCTTGACCTGATGCTTTGGCAAAAATTTTGAGTAACTCCATAAGGTGAGAAACCTCCGATAAAGTGGCCCTGCAAAATAAAAAACAATCGTCAGCAAAAAGCAGATGGGACACACTTGGTGCCCCTCTGCAGATCTGGATCCCATGAATATCTCCTCGAGAAACGGCCCCCTTAATAAGGGCAAATAGACCTTCTGTGACAAGAATAAAGAGATAAGGTGACAGTGGGTCCCCTTGTCTCAATCCTCTTCCTGGTTTAATTGGCCCAACTCTATTAGTATTAACAAGGACCGTGTAATTTACTGACGACACACACATCATCACCCAGTGAATCCATCTCTCCGCAAACGCCAATCTCCTCAGCATACCACATAAGAAACCCCAGTCCACTCTATCATAAGCCTTACTGATATCAATCTTTAACGCCATATGTGCCTTATTCCCCTTTGTTTTCCTTTTGAGAGCATGAATTATTTCAATAGCCATCATTGCATTATCTAAGATTGACCGATTCTCAATGAAAGCAGATTGTTCCTGAGAAACACACCTATCTAAACAACCTCTCATTCTATTGGCTAACACCTTAGAGACCAACTTGTAAGCAACATTGCACAAGGAAATAGGGTGAAGTTCTTTCATCGTTTGAGGCTTAGGGCATTTAGGAATCAAGCAAATATTTGTGTCATTGAGTGAGGGAGGAAAGAACCCTTGCTCCAGCCAACTAGACGCCGCTGAAAAAATATCATCACCACATATATGCCAAAAATTCTGATAAAAAGCCGGATTGAACCCATCGGGACCCGGAGATTTATCCGGGTGCATAAGGCTAAGGGCTGAAAACAGTTCCTCTTTAGTAAGGCTAGCTAACAGCTTATTATTGTCCCCCATAGTAATCACAGGCTGAATAAGACCAAGGACCGGATCATAATCACCTACACTTTGCTCAAACAGATTTTCAAAATATCGCTGGGCAATACCACATAAACCATTCTGATCACGCACTTGAACACTAAACTCATCCATTAACATCTCCAATTTCTGATAATTCTTCCTCACAGTAGCTGTTCTATGAAAGAACTTCGTATTACGATCACCACTGCCGAGCCAGTGCATTTTAGCTCTCTGCTTCCAGAAAATTTCTTCACAAACAATCAACTTATTATATTCTTTTTGTGCTTCAAGATACCGAGAAGACGACACCGCATCCTGAGCATCTCTGAAACATTCCATGGTAGTTAAACACTCTTTTAATCTCTCCTTTTGTTCTTTCTTGCGCAGCCGGTTCCACGACTCGAGCTCACCGGCACACGATCCAATACGGTGAGTTAAAGCCGAATTGATACCTTTATGCCAGCCACGGTTAACTACATCATCAATACCATCCTCCATGAGCCAACTATTTTCGAATTTAAAGGAGAATACTTTACGACACTGCTGGACAAGATCGCATTGTAACAGGATCGGACTGTGATCCGAATGAGACGCAATCAAATTAAGCAGTTTCGCTTCCGAGAATAAGTCAATCCAATCGGGGTTTACAAGAGCTCTATCAAGACGTTCCTCCACCGCATGGTCTGTACCACGGCTCTTGGTCCAAGTAAATTGGTGACCTTCCAGAGTTAGGTCCATAAGGTTACATTCACTCACTGCTTGTCGAAACCCGGTGCATAACCAATTCGGGTGAGGATGAATTCCACGTTTATCTTGTTGTGATAACAGATCGTTAAAGTCGCCTATAACGCACCAAGGGATGTCTGTCATGTCGCTAAGATTACGAAGCATATCCCACGATTGTTGTCAACGACTGCGTTCCGGGTAACCATAGAAACAAGTAAGCCGCCAATCCCCTTTGATGTCATCTTGGATCAGAAGGTTAACAAAATTTCTAGAGAAGTTTAACACTTGACATTGAATATTATTCTTCCATAACACAGCAAGACCTCCACTCCTTCCCTCCACATCAATTGCTAAACATGAATTATACCATAACAAAACTCTAAGGCCTTCCAATTTCTGGGCCTTCGCAAGCGTCTCCGAAAGGAAAACAACATCCGGCTGGTACTGTTGAGCGAGACGCCGCAAATTCGGAATTGCTCTCGGGTTGCTCAGGCCCCGGCAATTCCAACTGAGAATTTTCATTGTTCCCGGCAGTCCTGGCTGCCAGGACTTGCCGATAAAAAATGCACTGTCGACTCTTGAGAAACCTTTCCAACATCTTTTGCTTGCTCACGACGACGCTTTCGTTCCAGTTGTGAATCGGTGTTAGCTAGCTCTTCCAAGCTTGGTTCAGGATTCTGTTCGTGGAATATGTTAGGTGAAGAATGGATTTGGTCAAGGTTTTGGAACTTAATGTGTGTTTGAGAGTTACTGAGGTCAGAGTGGATAGGTTTTGAATGGGAGTTTTTTGGTTTGAATTTGTGAGGTTTAGTGTGAAGGCTGTTATTTTTGGCTGATAAAACAGTGTGGAACGATAGAGGTTTTTTGTTGCTGGACGTGGGTATAAAGGTTTGATGCATGGCTTCAGTAAAATTGTTGGACGTGGCTTGGTTGAGATGAAGTGGGGTCGGGGCAGAATGGTTGACTAAAGCAGTGGATTGTCCCTTAATTGGGGAAGGTAACGTGCCACTAAGGGGGACAGGATCAAGGATGTGGGGCCGGCTGTTATGTAGTTGGATGGATGAGAAATTATGGGTGGGAGACAAAGGGTAGACAGAGTGATGATTAGGTATTAATTGGTTAGCAGGATTTGTCGGCTGAGCATTGGAAGACAACTGGAATTGATTTTGAGCCACGAAAGGACCGTTGTTTGTAACGGGAATAATTCCATTAATAGAGGCACCATTATTGCTAAAATGATTAGCATTAACTGCTAATGTTGGATCGGAAGTTTCCCCAATTGGCTGGGAGGGGATAGTTGTTTCAGCAAAAACTTGACTCTCTCCATGAACCGCGTGTGAAGCACGCGCCTGGTCTCCATGCGAAAAATTGCTTTTTCCAGAATTTCCAGCAGCCTCTTGCCTAAGCCATTTTGAAGAAGAGACACCATATTTCTTGTTCTCCGCCCGGATATCATTGGACCAACCTCGGACACCATCATCTTCTGTCATTGCGAACCGCACTTCACAACGTTGTTCTGAGTGCCCAAGTAGACCACATACAAAACAGAAAATGCTCAATTTCTCATATTTGAAATTAACAACACACCAATCTCCTCCTTTATTCTTAACTTTAGTTGATTGCTTCAGGGGTTTCCTTACATCAACTTTAACCCTAATTCGCATATACTGACGCCAAAAACTAGTGTTATTATTCTTATCGTACTCCACAAATGCTCCAATATAACTGCCCATAGCTTTCCCTACTTTCTCTAGCATAAAACCCGCAGGAAGATTATGAACTTGAACCCAAAAATCAACATGGAACAACGAAATGTTTTCAATCTGGACTCCTATTTGGACTTCTCAAGAATAAGAAGATGACTATCGTACGTCCACGGACCTCCATTAATAACCGCCTCCATATCAAGTTTATGTTCGAATTGAAACAGAAACAGACCATTCGTCGCTTCCTTGATTGCTACCCCTTTCACAGATCTCCATATATCAGCAACTCGACTCATCATTGATCTCACATGGATAGGTTTGTCGCAGAGGAAGCGCTCGACAAGACACAAACGAAGATCTGCCGTTTCACACTCTTCTTTCTCCAAATCAAAACAGAAACCTTCTCCCTCGCCGTCAGCGTTAATGGACAGATTTTCAAAACTCGGACTTGTCATACTGAAGGAAGTTAGGACAAAAAACCAGGAAAATAGGATTATGGAAAAAAAACAAGACTTCTCACAAGAGAAGAAAATACCAAACCCTAGCAGAGCCTAGGGAAAATAGAATAAAGATGTTAAATATATATTAAGTTGCAATTAGATAATTTTAAGTTTTTTTTACAACTATAATTGTATGAAAAAAATTACGTAAGAAATGTATTTTATATTAAAAAGAGACAAACTTGTTTCAACCTTAAGTCTTCTTGTGACAACTCTAAATAAAAGAGAACCACAAATACAAAACCTTCAAAAGAAATGTTCCAAAGTTTCAACCTTGAGCTTCTTGTTACAATCATTTTACAGTCACATATTCACTCAATGTGAATGTTATTCATTAAAGAATATGAGCACTTACTCCATCCTAATACAACATAGAACTACAAATACAAAACCTTCAAAAGAAGTGCTCCAAAGTTTGGGATAAAACTAACCCTCAATTCATAGTTAGCCCAACATTGAGATTATGATAAGATAACAATTTACATCAGCCATGATGCCAAACAAAATTCTTGTTGGTTTGAAGTAAACTAAGTTACCAGTCAAGAAAGTGGCTTGTATGAACTTTAATGATAACTAAAATAAACATTAACGTTTATGCCAGGTAATTGTCTAATTGTGCAGCTCCAACATTAAAAGATTAAACACACGGAAACAAACATTGCTTCATCGACCGAGGACTTCCTGTTTGGCTTGTTCTTCCAATCTCAGTTCAGCCCAAACAAAACCACATAAACACAATTCAGCAATGCCATGTAGATATGATATAATTCAAACACGATAAATTGGAATTCATGTAAGAATAAAATCTTGGCATTCCCTTCTGTGAAGTTTAAAGTATTTAAGAGAACAACCAATTAGTGATTTCAAACCCACCTTCTCTGTAGCATGTTTATGGTGTAAAACATCCCGATGAAGATGTTCCCAGCAGTATACCTGCATGATTTTGGTGTAAGTCAGTTGAATAATAATTAGAGGTACTTGGTCTTCCTTAAGTCCAAAGAATAACTTCAAATATTTAATTATTAAATACTTGGATACAAATCGGAAGGCACCTTGGTTGGACTCAACATCTCAGATAAGAAAGCTTATCCTTGTTGTTTGCATTGCTTGGCAATATCACGTACTGATACATAGATTCAGATACAACTGATCCAAAAATCAGATCTAACAATCAATAAAACCCAGACAAAGTAAAAAAAACAGAAACTGGAACCAATGAATGAAAATTAAAACAACTAAAGGGAAAATGATTAGAAATCTAGACTGATAATGGAAAATTAATCGTTAGACCTGTTACAACCAAATTAGTTTGGCCTCAAAAGAGTCCATTTTAATTCCTATGGAATGCATGAATCGTGTAATGTAGTGAAGCAATAAGTGTAAATATTTTTAAATTCTACATTAAATAATAAAATAATAGAAAATAAAAAAATAAAAAAATAATGTATCAAATTGTTATGGGATGACACGTCAGCAAAATTAATTGCCAAATGAAAGTGGTAACAAGACATCATTGATTAGTCTTTTTTTACCCTAAAATAAGAAAAGTTGTAACATTTAATCAGAAGGTTAGATTTAGAATTTCCAAGTACTTCAATTTTAATAGCTTGATAATAGATTATTTTAATTAAGTGGGACTATAGCTAATTTAATGCACCTTAATATGTGCCCTTAGAGCATATGTTAAATGTATTGTACCATTTGTTTTAAATTCAGAATTGTTTAATATTTTTACAAATCACAAGAATTATCTATCATCAATGTATATTGGTTTAGTGATAAATGCATAGGATCTAATTTAAATGTCCTTGTTTTGATTCTTTTGAGAAACAAATTTTGGCTTTTTTTGATATTTTCAAATCTAAAATGTCTAAAAATAAAATTGAAATTAAAAATATAAATCAATTTTATATTTAAAAATGAAAAATAAAAAATAAATTTTAACTTGGCGGTCTAGTTATGGTTTAAAAATAAAAAAAAATTAAAAAAAATATTAATTTGGGTTATGTACTCTTTGTGTAGGACCAAAATAGATATTCACTCTAAAAATAATTTATTAATATTAATTTGGCATCCCCACATATTTTTGTACTCTCCAAATACCCTTATTAAAAAAGAGTAAATATTCTTTTTGATATGTTTTAGAATTTTCAACGATATTTTGAATTCAATGTAGTTCATTTTTTATCGGCAAAAATATTCGAAATTAATTTTACTGGATTTTTTAAAAAAATCTGGTTGTATATTTGAAAAATCCTGTAAAAACTCATCATTTTTTTCAAAATCTAATAGTGTATTTTAGATAATCCAATAAAAACTCATGACTTAATAAAAAATCGGTAGTGTGTTTTGAAAAATCCGATAGTATATTTTGAAAAATTAGGTAAAACTCATAGAATTTTTTTAAAAAGCTGATAAAAAATCCTTGATTTTTTTAAAAATCCGGTAAAAACTCTATTTTTTTTGAAAAATTCATAGGATTTTGAAATATTTGGTAGTATATTTGAAAAATCCAGTAATTTTCTTCAAATCTGATAAAAACTCATAGATTCTCGAAAATTTTGGTAAAAACTCATGAACTTCTTCAAAATACTGGTAAAAGTATAGAAAATTTACAAATATCTGTAAAAAAACACAAATTTTCAAAACGAAAAAATATCACAAAGATTATCTACTTAATATAATTCAAGATTGCCACGATGGCAACCCTAGCCACATGTCATCTTGGTAGCAACTCTAAGCACAAATCTAATTATATTTTTACTAATTTTTCTCTACATTAAAAGTAACTATAACCAGATGTAATATGGTGGGAGAACTGGCTTTTTTGTTTTGTTATTTCGCAAAATATGTTGCGGATAGCTAGAGTCGCCACCGACTTTTATTTTACCCAATTTTTGGAAAGACTAAAAGAATAGGAAAGACCTTTTTGAAAGAGATTGAGTTCGGGGGGTAAGTTATACAAAGGGAAGGTGTAAGCACCCTTTGTATCCATGTTTATCCATGGGCTCTTAATTGCTTAGCTCAGTTGTTTTTGTTTGAATTGTTTGATGAGTGTCATGTGTGTTTAGAAAAACAGTTTGAAAAAGAACTTAAACTTTGTAATGATCTTCGTACAGATGTATACAAAGTGTAGTCTTTGAAAATTGTTTTGAAAAGAGGAGGTGTAAAAAACATCTTGAATTGTTTTTGAGTTGAGCAAGCAATCTGGAGCTACCTACCCTAAGTTCGTAAGGTTTATCTTGTTCTTAAAGTCTATTGTTTTTAGGAAAGGGACTATCCATACCAATTGTTAGGCAGGTAATTATTTCATTGGATGTAAAAGGACATCGAAAGGGTCGTCAAATGGTCATAGAAGGAAACTTGTAAGGATATCTTAGCATTCGAAGGGACTATCATCATTTTTGTAGGCAACTCGAGGGACAAGATCATTTCATCATAGGCAACATCGAAGGGACTATGATCTTTATATCGAAGGGGCTATGATGATATTAATAGAAGGCAACCATGCTAAGACATCCCCATATTCGAAGGACTTGACCATGTTATCGAAAGGCAACAAGAGGAGGTTACCCTAAAGGTGAGTGTGTGAAGAGAGGTGTGTTAATCCAAATATTTATCTTGAAAATTAGAGTTATTCTATGTTTAGTTTTAGTCTTTCCATACAATCCTATTAGCATACATCTAAGCAGTTTATAACAATTCATATAGGTGCGGAAAGTAAATCTACGCTATTACAAGGCTTCGGGATGGGAGATACATAACCAAATAATGGGGAGTGCGGAAAAGTAAATGTGCAAGAAAGATAAATCTATGCTATTACAAAAACGTCCTTGCAACCAATACATCAATTGCTAGTATTTAAAAGTAGGGTTAATACTACTTTACCCCCCTGCCATATAAGCGAGATTCGGTTTACCCCCCTCTAAAAAAAAAACTTATTGGACAAACCTTGCAAAATAAAGATTCCATCAATATTGACCCTGATCAGTTTTTTTGGCCAAGATTTTTAGAATCTTGCCTACGTGGCATTTTTGGTAGTGCTGACTGTACAACACATAAGCAATGTGGCACAGTCAGCACTGCCACGTGGATTTTTTTTTTTTTAATTTTTTTTTTTGAATTTTTTTTTTTAAAATTAATATTTTTTTTTTAAAAAAATTAATTTTTTTTTTTAAAAAACATTATTATTTTTTTAAAATTAATATTTTTTTACGTTTTTAAAAAATATTTGACAGTACCTGCGGATTTACGTACGGATTTAAAAATACCTGCGGATTCACCAACGGATTTGACAATACCTGCGGATTTACCTACGAATTTGACAATACCTGGGGATTTACCTTTAAAAATACCTGCGGATTTACCTACGAATTTGACAATACCTGCGAATTTACCTACGAATTTGACAATACCTGCGAATTTACCTGCGAATTTGACAATACCTGCGGATTTACCTACGGATTTAAAAATACCTGCGGATTTACCTACGGATTTGACAATACCTGCGGATTTACCTACGAATTTGACAATACCTGGGGATTTACCTTTAAAAATACCTGCGGATTTACCTACGAATTTGACAATACCTGCGAATTTACCTGTGAATTTGACAATACCTGCGGATTTACCTACGAATTTGACAATACCTGCGGATTTACCTACGGATTTAAAAATACCTGCGGATTTACCTACGGATTTGACAATACCTTCGGATTTAACTACGAATTTAAAATTACCTGCGGATTTACCTTTAAAAATACATGCGGATTTACCTGCGAATTTGACAATACATGTGGATTTACCTACGGATTTGAAAATACCTGCGAATTTATATATAATAAAAATAAATTTTAAAAATAATAAAAAAAACAGTAAAACAATTTTGGAAAAAAAATTAATAAAAACGTAAAAACGTAATTTTTTTTTAATTTTTCCAATTTTTTATAATTCTTTTTCAATTTTTTTATAATTTATATATAATAAAAACGTAAAAAAAATATTAATTTTTTTTAAAAAAAATTTTTTTTAAAAATCAACAAAATTAATAAAAAAAATTTAAAATAATATTAAATTTTTATTTAAAAAAATTAATAAAAAAATTTTTCAAAAAAAAAAATTAAATTCCACGTGGCAGTGCTGACTGTGCCACATAAGCAATGTGCTGTACAGTCAGCACTACCAAAAATGCCACGTAGGCCAGATTCTAAGAATCTTGGCCAAAAAAACTGATCGGGGTCAAATTTGATGGAATCTTTATTTTGCAAGGTTTGTCCAATAAATTTTTTTTAGAGGGGGGTAAACCGAATCTCGCTTATATGGCAGGGGGGTAAAGTAGTATTAACCCTTAAAAGTAAAACAAGGTATAAACAAAAGAAAGAAAAAAATCATTTAATAGGTGAAATAATATTCTAAATCCTAATATTAAAAAACATTTTTTTGGTATTATTGTGGTTGATTTTAATTAAGAAAACAATTTCTAAATTAATCACAAGTTAATTCTAAATGAAAAGAAAGATAAAATCTTTTTACGTTTTAAAATTACTTAAACATTTTTAAAACCTAATTCTAAAATTAAAATATTTTTGGTGATTTTTAATTGGTTAATTTTAATTAAAGATGTAATAAAAATAAGTTAGTGAAAATAAACTAAAAAGGAAAAATAAAAGGATAAAGAAAAGAAGGAATTAGATGGGCCTGGGGTGCAGTCTGAAAACAGGAGGTATGGCTCAGAAATTAAGATAAGCCCAATGCTGAAAACTGAAGCCAAGGCATTTGATCCAACATGCATTCTGAACCCTCAGATCTGACTTTGATGAGAATCCAACGGTTAGCGCATGGTGGTACACCGGGATCCTTCATGAGGTGATAGTGTTGGATCTATAAACAATTATAACACACATAGCATTAAAAAATAAATGTTGAGGGTCAGGTTCGAGCCCACGCCCTAGCTGTTCTAGGTCCCCATAGATTGCCAATTACGCTGCGCCGAGAAGTTGTTAATGTTACCAATATCAATAAATATATGAAAACAAACATGGCAAGTGGAAAATTCAAATACTGAGCCAAACTGGGCCCCATTATTTTGAATGAAACGAATCACGAAGCTCCAATGTGCCACGCCAACTTTGACCTTTCCCTGGATTCTTCAAACTGCCGTCCACGGTGGTTTCCACCTCCTTCTTCGATGGGGGATTCTTCAAAACCTGCGAAAGAACAACAAAAAAGAAAAAAAGAAATACCCAGATCCACTAAATCAAATGCTGCGAATTCAATGGTCATGTTGGTTCAGGCTGAAAACAATCGCAACTAGGGTTTCGAAGCAACTCGACCTTGGAGCCCTAACCATGGTGAATTACTATTCATGCGATAAACCTTACAAATGAAGTATAAAAAATGCTCTAAACATCAACCTGAACATGTAAGCATGCATCAAATCAGTTTAAATGGCATGTATAAAAAGTTTGAGATTTAAGAAGATGTTACAACCGGTGCAATCGAGGGAGGCGATTCTGGGATGCTTTAGGGTCGTGTGAATGCTTGGATCAACTCCATGGAACCTCAGGGGAATGAATCGATGCTTGGAACTCATTGAAGCTTGCTGGAGAAGGTTATGACTTGTGCCCTAGTTTTGAGTTTTTTTTAAAGTATGATTATGGCTGCCAACCCTAGGGTTTTCCTCCCCTCTCCATGATTGACTTGTTGTGTATTTCTAAGCAAGTATTTAGGTCAACATAAGACTATGTACAATGGAGGTGTTGAAAAAATTATTTAATAGTTGAATAGTTGCAATGGAGTGTTGAATGAAGTGTTGAAAATGATGTGGATTAATTTGTGTTGAAAACATTCAACATGTTGAATGAGGAGGAAGTGGGGGCCACTATAATATTTTGCAAAGTCTTATTGGTTGTTGTAATTGTTTAGATTTTTATCTCACTTTAATTATATGAAATTAATTATTTTATTTTAAGTCAATTTTTTATTTTTTTTTATTTTCATCACAATTTATTTTTTTCCTCTATAAATAGAGACTTGATTTATTAGATTTGGACACGAAAAAAATTGAGATTTTTCCCTCTAATTTTTCTATTTAGCCTCAAGTAAAATCTTGTTTGTAGCACTAACAATCTTTTTAGTAAAATAGATCCCAATAATAACCTTTTAACACCCAAAATTCTACTAAAATATAAAATTAGAAAAATAAAATTCAAATAAGTTATTAAATTAGAAAAAAATTATTTAACTCTTAATTATTTTTATTTAATTTCAATTGATAATTGTTATTAATATATAATCACAAAAACAAAAACATAAAAGAAAATATGAAAATGAAATAAAAGTGGTGGGGTAGGGTGTTGAATTTTATTAAACAAAAATCATTGAAGTGAGTAAAAGTTGAATGAGATTTAAATTATTAGGTGGAGGAGAGAGAAGATGATGTGGAGTGTAAAAAGTAAATAATTAGGGTGTTGAATCCATAAACCATTGTACATAGTCTAAGTGAGATGAATCTTTGTGATTATGATGAAGAGATTTGATTTGCAAATCATGTGAAACTTGTTAATTTTGGCCAAGGTTTATTTGGGAATAAGCTTCACACGGTTTGCAACCTATTTTGGACTTCAAATATAACTTAAGTCCAAGCCCATGTGTTTTAAATAATTTATTTCATATTTTATCTAATTTATCTTTGAATTTTTATGAATAAAAATCAAACAATAAATTAATAAATAGGAAATAAAATTATGATGAAGTATGAACAAACTTAGAGGGCCCATATAAGGTCATACACATGTTTAGACATTAAAACTTAGGCCCAATAGCCCAAATTTTCAAGTTTGCTTAATTTGGTCCTCATGAATTTTCTCAAAGTCAAACAACTTGCACCACTCATAACTTGCTCAAATTTTGTCATATGGAGATGTTTTTGGACTTTTTAGAAAGCTTAAGATGCCCTCTCGAAGCTCCCTTTGGTTTAATCTCAATTGATTCTACCATGTTCATGTACCATTCTTTGAGAAAAAGTGACTTTTTGTGGACTTGCAAAAGGACCTGTAATGTTTTGGCTCATATCTTTCAAATGAAGCATTTTTGGCCAAGTCCTTAGAGAGACAAAATTGTAGAGACTAAAATTTTCTTCAAAATGAGTTGTGGTTGGACAATTTCTGATGAACCATGTGAAAGTTATGGCTGATAAAAGTTTAGCTGATTTTCATTTAAAAACCCTAATTTAGAAACTTTTACTTTTGATGACTATGGAGCTTTTCTTGATGAATCATGATTAACCCTTGATCAAATGATGAATATAATCTCAAAATGTTGATGTTGACCAAAAATCAGGAGTTTTGACCGTAAGTTGACCATAGTTGACTTTTAGGTCAAACTAGTAGACTGTTGATCACTTTGAGCTTGAAGAGATTGTTTGAACCGAAATGGCTTGAAATATGGAGGGAAAATTTTGGGGTATGACACCAAAGGTCCTCACTTTACCTTGCCAAACAAGCATGTGACAGGTGCGATATATTTCCGCATTGACAAGTTCATTAGTAACATGCAGTGGTTTCAAAAATACCAAAATGTCACGGTAGATATCCTTCGGCCAAATATTTCAGACCATGCACCACTGAAAGTTTCCGCGCATGTGCAATATGGCAACATGAAGATTTTGTTCAAATTCATCAACTGCACAACAAAGGATGAATCTTATGATCAGATAATTTCTAATCCGTGGCGGCACAATGATGTTTAAATTATGGCGCAAGTTGAAAAACCTACAGTCGATGTTACGTAAGCTCAACAAGAAATGCATAAGCATTAAACTGAATATCCAGCAAGCAAGGGAGAATTTAGAACAAGCTCAAGCTAAACTCAACACTAATTTATTTGATGAGCATGCCATCAATCATGTCAAAAGCTGTACTGACCATTCAACTAGCATAGGAAAATATCCTTATGCAGAAATCCAAGATACAATGGCTTAGGTTAGACGATGGGAATAACTTGTTCTTTCATGCGTCAGTTAAGGAGAAAAATAAACATAATGGTATCCATACACTGCAGTCGTTGGCAGGGGGCTGTTATGCTCTCCCGAAGAAGTTGAAAAAGAAATCGCGGATTTCTATTCGTCATTGGTATGAACGAATGCAGCGGAGCTGCATTGCATTGACCTACCGGCACCGCGTAACAGTAAAACTCTATCCACCACTGCTTCAAACAATCTCATTCGACAAGTTCATGATGCGTAAATTCTAGCAGCGTTAGGGATTATTGGCGACAGCAAGGCCCCGGGATTGATGAGTTCAACGCGTTCTTCTTTAAAAAATCCTGGCATGTTCTAAAAGATGCATTTTTGAAATTTTTTGCGACTTGTAATATGTATAGGGCAGTTAATTGTTCACTTATTACTCTCATTCCTATGTTTTCGGGTGCAAATACTATCAAGGACGTGTGGCCTATAGCTTGTTGTACTACTATTTATAAAATTATTTCTAGGATTCTCACAACTAGATTGGGTGAGGTGATCAATTCCGTAGTCCACGAAAATCAATCATCTTTTGTCCCGGGCAGAATTATTCATGACAACATCATGATGGTGCATAAATTACTTTGGGGATACAGTAGAAAACATATTTCTCCTAGGTGTATGGTGCAAATGGATGTTCAAAAGACTTATAACACGGGTGAATGGTCAGCACTCCATCACATCATGATAGAGCTTGGATTCCCGCATATTTATGTTAATTAGATCATGACATGTGTGACTCTAGTATCCTATCAATTCTCTATTAATGGAACTTCGTCTAAGATCCACAAGGAAAGACATGGTCTTAGACAGGGGGACCCCATCTCACCTCTCCTCTTTGTGCTTATTATGGAATAATTTCATCGGTCCTTCAAGGTTTATGTCGGATACCAAACTTTAGTTTCCATCCGAAATGTGAAAAACTGAAGATAATTAGTTTGTGTTTTTCTGATGATATCTTGATGTTTGTGAGGGGCGATATGGACTCTGTGAAATTGATCATGGATAAAGTTCGAGGTTTCTCAGCTTCTATGCGACTGAAGATCGACATGCCAAAGAGTAGAATTTATTTTGAGGGTGTGGACGGTGATACTATTAATCAAATTCAATAGGAAACCTACTTTGCTATTGGAAATATGCCTTTCAAGTACCTTGGCGTCCCTCTGGCCAGCAAGAAGTTAACCATTTCCTAATGTCAGCCTCTGATTGAGAAAATGATCGCTAGATTAAGAAATTGGAACATAAGACTACTATCGTAAGCGGGGAGAGCCAAATTACTGAAGAGTGTCATTTTCTCTATTGCAAATTATTGGATGCAGATTTTCCCGCTACCTAAAAAGGTTATTTCTCACATTAATAGTATTTGCATAAGCTTCCTTTGGACATGCAAAGAGCATGTATCTAGAAAAGTGCTTGTAGAACGGGATCATCTTAGTAATCCTATGTTTGTTGGTGGTTTAAATCTGATTTCTCTCATGGAATGGAATAAAGCAACTATAGGTAAAATTCTGTGGAATGTTTGTGAAAATAAGGACAAGCTATAGATCTCCTAGGATCATACTTATTATATAGAAACATTAGATCTTCTTACCTTCTATCCTCGCATCCAATGCTCCTGGATCCTTAAAGATATGTTCAAACATAGGGATGACCTCGTTCATACCGACGTCTGGAAGGATTTATGTAGCATAGGTATATATATTAGGCAAAAAGTTTACAACTTGTTGCAAGGGGAAAAACCTAAAGTGACATGGAGAAAATTCTTCTGCGGAAATTTTACTATGCCTAGAGCCAAATTTGCCCTTTGGACGACTTAGTTGGATAGGCTTCCAACGAAAGACCGCCTGCAGCATTTTGGTGTGATCACTGACGGTAAATGTGTTTTTTGCGACTTAAATTAGACAAGTAACCGCCTCTTCTTTGAGTGTGATATCACAAAAAAAATTGGAATGACGTTCTCAAGTGGATTAGCGTGACACACACTCCGATAGGATGGCATTCAGAGTTACAGTGGTTATGTCATGCGACGAGTGGAAGAGGTAGCAAAAAGTGTCTCCTTAAAATAGCTATAGCTAAGGTTGTTTATGCAATTTGGATGTGGAAAAACAAGCTTCTTTTCCTAACCAATCAGGGGGACCGGTCCGTAGCAATGAAGTGATTGATGTTATACTGCTGAAAGCTAATAATAATAGGAAATTGAATAGATATTACAATAGAAACTATTTTTTTTTGTCGAGTTATTATTGTTTTGTCAGGTAGTTCGCCTTGTCATCTACCACTATTATAAATAATAATAATAATAATAATTGGAAATATATTATAATTTTAATACAAAAAAATAATAATAATTTAATATTCAACTACCAATATTATAAATAATAATCATTATAATAATAATAATTTAATATTCAACTACCACTATTATAAATAATAATAATACTAATAATAATAATAATAATAATAATAATAATATTCAATTACCACTATGAAAAATCTCCAAATGAAAAAAAAATTGGAAGAAAAACATTAAACTTTATTCTCCAAAAAACAGTGAAGCACAACCCGATCGCTTGGATCCAAGACACCAATACTACAAACTAGGTATATCGAATAATGTGTCTACTCAACTTTTTATATAAACTACATCTTATCTTAATATTAAGAACAATACTATCTAAGACATCATTATCCATGTCTTTATTCTCAAATAATTTTTCCATAATTCGTAAATTGTTTCAGCCAAAGCAACTTTTAATATTTGTCTTTTTGTCCCCTTTTTTTTTACCTCTTTACTGAACCACTTAACTTCCAAATTCCACCCTTTTGGATCTCTTTTAATTTTACTTGCAACCACTGTAAGATATTCTTCCAGATATCCTTGAACCTACTACAAACAAAGAAAAAATGATCAAGCGTTTTTATTTCATCACAAAAACAACAGGTGCCATCAATTTGCATCCCAAATTTAATTAGCTTGTCCTTTATATGAATTTTTCTCCCAAAGACACATCCACGAGATGAACAACGCTCGCGGTCTAGCACGGATTTTCACCAAAATTTTATTCCAATCAACCTACGTAAAATCCACCACGAGAGCTCTAAACATCAAACTAGTTATGAACTTTCCTTTACTATTTGCTTCCTGCTAGTAACTCGTTATACACGTATATTCTCTGCTCTTGACAATCTTTTTTAGGATCCAAGAGCAAGAATTTGGAACTTGCCAATGGAGCACACTGCGATCTTTAAAATAGTATGTCTCCAACCATTGAATTCACAACTTATCCGCTTTTTGATGGATGTTCCACAACAGTTTACACATCGGCGCTTTATTCCACAATTTCAAGGAGATAAGATTATGTTCGCCAACAATTTTTGGACTACACAACCGCTCCTAAGACATATGAGCCTTTCTGCAAACAGTTTCCTTACCACTCCACAAGAAACTACGACAAATTGCTTGAATCTCCTTAATGACACACTCCGGTAACAGGATGATCTGCATCCAGTATGCTGAGACAGCAAAAAGCACACTCCTAATCAACTGACACTGCCCAACATAGCTCAAAAGTCTCGATGTCCAATGTTTTATACTAGCCACAATTCGCTCAATCAACGACCTACAATTATGGATTGTAAGCTTCCTACTGACAAAGGAATCCCCAAATATTTAAATGGCATTTCCCCTTCGACGAAACATGTATCCCTTAAAATCAGAATTCTCTCATTGTGATTAACTCCTCTGAAATACCCTTTGCATTTTGCTGGACGGGCTTTAAGACCAGTTGCAAGAGAGAATTCTTGGAACACTTCCATAAGATTATGCACAGAGCCTTTATCTCCTCTACAGAACAAAATTAAGTCGTTTGCACAGTTGATACTGGTGATCTTAAGTTTCTCGCACCTTGGGTGGTAATTGAAGTTATGGTTATTCAGAAGTTCGTGTAGACTTTGCTGCAGATAATCCGTCACCAAGATAAACAATAAGGGGGATATGGGATCCCCATGACAAAGTCCCCTACGAGCTTAAATGAACCCCAAAGGAAAATTATTATTAAAAAAATATTTTAAACCTACAAAATCTAGAAATCTAACCTACATTTCAAGTTTTATAATATATATAAAATTAAAAATATCAAAATAAATTTTAAATGTAATTTAGTTAATCATTTTTATGATAAAGTAGAAAATCTTAAATTAATTCTTGCTAAACTCTAATTCTATTTTTTCTATTTTTCATCTTTTTTTTTATTCTATTTTACAATTCTCTTAGTTTAAAAAACAACTTACTTATTTAAAAATAAAGCTGAAATAAAAGTGTCTTTTTTTCCTCATAATAAAATATTTGGATTTATCTCTCATAAAAATTTTATGCAATTTTCTATTAATAAAACTCTCCAATATCTTAACTTTAATTTTTACTTTTTAAAACTTATTTCATTTAACTTTTATTTTAATGAATACTAAAATTGTAATTAATACACTATATTGATGATAATATATAAATATTTAAAAAATAAAATAAATATATTTAAAATTACTTCTAAATAAATAAATAAAATAAAAAAATATAGGCTATTTTAAATACCTCTTTAAAAATTATGTGTTTTCTAAATAAGTTACACAAATTTTTTATAATAAAAATTTAATTAAAAAAATTACAATATTTAAATATGAAAAGTATCAGTTACAATATTGTTTTTGAGTGTTATTGTACTAAATTTTTTAAATAATCATTATAACAATCAAAAGAAAATTTAATAAATTTTAGATTCATTACTGTCTATAAAATTGAAGAAAAAAACTCATTTTAATTTTAAAAATTATTTTTTATTTAATTTAATTATTGAAGTAAAAATAATTAGTTTATTGAGATGATTAACGCATAATAAATAATAATTTTCTACATCCCATGAAATAAATAATCTATTAATCAAGTCACAACATATCTCTTCCATTACAATAAACAAATAAAAAAAATCATGAAAATATGAATGGAGTTGTTTGATTAACATAGGAAGACCAAATAAAAAATCAATATGGTAAGATGTAATATGATTTTAAAAAATAAATAAATAAATAAATAAAGATGATGATTCTTCTGAAGACCGTTCAACTACTGAGTATGTTCTTTCGAAAGATTGCACTGGAATTGTGTAATAGGAGTATGATGAAGATGATGATTCTTTAGTTTTTATTCCTTCATCTTTCAACTCATTTAATTTCTCTATACTTTCATTCTTCTTGGATTTTTCTTAAAAATTATGAAGGCTCTCATTTTTTTATTTAAGAGTTGAATTAAATTTACAATTCTTGATTCTTATATATTTGTTAGTGATACAATTTCCAACCATAATTTAATTTTAATTAAAATTTTAATCTAATTTAATTTAGTATCTTAATCTAAATTCAATTCTCAATTTTAATTAAAATCTTAATCTAATTTAATAATTAATCCAACCTTAGAATTATGTTAGAAATGTTTGACAAGATCAAAAAAGGATTTTTGAATCTTTGTGTAAAATTTGTTGAAACAAATAAATGAAATATATTTGATATGTTTTTCATTATAAATATATTGTATTAAATGATATTATTTTTTATTTTTCAGTATAGTTTTGTCCATAGCTTCTTTTATTGTTTAGTCACACCATTATATTATGTCTGGATCCGCTCCTGTTTTCAACATGCTTTTCAATGTTTCTAAAATTTGAAGAACATTTAAAAGAATTTTTTTCATCTTTCTTGCCTTGTGTGCTCATCTTCGTGTGTCCTATACTTGTAGAAACTCCATATATCATTTCAAGAGTATCACACATTTTCTTGGTGGTCTTACAATGATGAACAATATAAGTTTACTACCATCTAGAGATTTTATTATAAAGATATTGGTTTTAAAATCTATCTCATTCTTTCTCTCTTCCTCTTCGGTCCAAAGGAAATCCGATTTGTCTACTACTTCATCATTTATTTGATGAGTATGGATAGACGGATCATTGATTGTTGTTTCCTACAAATCATAGCCAATACTTTGAAGAGAAATTCTAAACCTAGTTTCTCAAATATAAAACCTACTACTAATGAAAAATGGTGGTGTGTTTAGAAAAAATCTCTTGTCGGAAGTCATCTTTCTCCTGAGACGATTAGTCCTTAAACAGGATACAACTTATACAAAAGATTTCTTTGGTGAATTTTACAATTCTACCATTCCAGAATACAACTTATCTTCACTCACAAAATAACTTTTTTAATTAAGCACTTCGGCTAAAATATTAGTGAGAGAAAGTAAACGAAAATTTACAGAGATGGAGTTTGAGAGTGAGAAGTGTCAAAAACACGGTTCTGGATTATTTTAAATGAGGGAAGAGACCTCTATTTCCAGACTAGAGGTTTCCTCAAAAAGAAAATTAATTTTAATGCTTTTTAAGACTTCTCAATAGATTAGCACTTAATGCAAATTGATTAGATAATAACCTAAATATAATCGGTTATAAGTTCAAAATAGTAAAGAATTTTTTTTACCATCTATTACAATTCTATCCGATTTAATTTTGAACTGAGCCAATCGATTAGGTTAATGTGTCAATCGATTGGAAAAGACAAAACTTTGTCTAGAGTTAGTCTAACCGCTCTCAATTCATCTGACACAACTTCATGATATTTTTGAAGATATTTTCTTGGGAAAAATTAGTTTGAAAAGGTGTTTGTGTGTGTGTGTGTGTGATTTAATGCACTTTTATAAGAACACCCTTATGTTTTACAAAATATTCACTTAGACTAATGAAGTTAAGGTTTTCTTGCACTTCAAGACTTTCTCAGATGTTTTCTTTCTTGTAGACACTTGTTTTAGTTTGTTTGAGATGAAACTTGAGTTATATTCCATTTAATTGCCATCATCGGATAATCAAGTCCATCAAACCTTAATATTTAGGTTTTTTCTTCACCCACCTCCTAACCTTCTTGCCCACCCCTGGTGAATTTACCACAATACCCCTTGTTTCGGAAGTTCATTTCCGAAACGGTACTTTTTTTTGGAAAAAAGGTGTTTTCGGAAATGAACTTCCGAAAACGTGTTTTTTTAATATAAAATATTGATTTCGGAGATGCATCTCCGAAATAAAGTCACTTTTCAGAAAATGTGGTGTTTCGGAAGTTCATCTCCGAGCGCACCCCCCTTGGAGGAATTCGGAAATGCACTTCCGAAAATAGGTCTGGACAGAAGAAAATGAACAATTCGCTTTATTTAATCGGGTGAAAATTACAACGATAATATTACATAAAATTAAAGTTACATATTGTTAAACACGGGTAGGTGGGGATGAGAGAGTGGTGGGGAGAAAAAAAGGCTTCCAAATTTCAAAAGGTTTATTTATTATTTTAATAAAAATACGTACAACTGAAAGTAACAAATGACGGAGGAGGTGTAACCGGAGCCGAAACATATGACGGAGGAGGTGGATGTCCGGAGGAAGAAGACCCGGAGGTACGTCCACCGCGAGACAAATGAGCCAATCAATGTAAGCTATAATTTATCATTATCATCAGGGGACGTCATTACAAAAAATTGGAAAAAAAATCTTATTATTTTTAATCTTGATTTTTTAGAAATGACGTCCCCAGATGATAATCATAAACTATAGCTTACATTGATTGGCTACTTTGTCTCGTGGTGGACGTATCTCCAGTTCTACTTCCTCCAGACATCCACCTCATCCGTCATATGTTCCGACCCCGGTTACCACTTCCAAAAACTAACATGATAAATCCAATACAAATACATTGTGCGATACAATCCGAAATCAGAACAAAACAAAACAAAAACATGTTATTCTGCCCGACGAGCGTTACAAAATACACATCAAACAAAAAAAAACACGTTATTCTTCCCGACGAGCGAACTCCTCCGAATGAAGATAATTATACCAATCCTCATCCCACTCAGTCTCAGAACCATCAGCGTTGATCACGACTCTCACGCCTGAAGACTGAGCTTGAGCATCCGGGCCCCGGGCCCCCTGGGAACGAGAAGTAGAGCCGGTCGAAACCTTCTTCTTCTCCTTCACCTCCTTCACCTCCTTCACCTCCTTCACCTCTTTCACCTCTTTCTTTGAAGAATCCTTTCTTCCCTTAGCGCCCTCTCTAGAAGACATGTTCCTGTAAACAATTGAAATCGATTAATATGCGAGACAAAATAAAAAACAAAAAAATTTGAACTTCTGATATATTTCGGAAGTTCATTTCCGAAAACTGGGATGGAGGTGTTTTCGGAAATGAACTTCCGAAACACCCCTGCGATGCAATTTCCTGCAACTTCCATGGCAGACCCCTAAATCAACCTTCAAACCAAATCAAAATGCTTCTAAACAACCTAAATACTACTAACAACCTAGCCATATATCATTTATGCAATTAAAACCCTAAATAACATGCATTTGAATAATAGATCTAAAAATTTCAAAACTTACAAAGTGTTAGGATTGAGGGCTTTTGAATGTTGTTTAGCAGTGTGATTGGAGCCTTGATGCAGCTTTGGAATTCTGTTTGCACAAATTTTCGCCTCTGCCACTTTTTGTTTTGATTTAGGGTAAATGATTGGGGGAGGGGGAGTGTTTTGATAAATCTGCAGAAATCGCAGTATTTCGGAAGTTCACTTCCGAAATAATTATTTCGGAAATGAACTTCCGAAGTAAGTCAATTTTTTTAAAAAAACACGCTTTCGGAAATGAACTTCCGAAGCAGGGGTAGTTTTGGTTTTTCGCAGGAGGTGACCACCCATAGGGAGGTGGGTAAAGAAATTTTCAATATTTATGCTTGCATCTTTATTCGCTTAACCGCTTATGCTTAACTTATTATAAAATATTAGTTGTCATCATCAAAAGTTGTTGTCTCACTTGTAAATAAAGTTCCATAACTATAACCATTGTAAACGATTATTATAAGAGATTTGAGTGATAGGAGGTCTTTAAAGAAGATCGGTATATTTTAGAGATCAATTTTTGCTTCGATTTTTTATAATTTTTTTTCTCCTGCTCTTTGAATTTCAAATTTTTTAAGTAAGATCGTATTATTTAATAATAACGAACGTGTATCATGAGTTACTTCAGGAAAATCACTTAAAAGAATTATTAAAGCAACAAAAAATCTCCACCTATATCTAAAATAATTAAAACTATGCACAAACAACCTACGGGGAAGATGCTCTAACTATCGTATACGTTAAACATGCAAAAGGTTTCCACTGAAAAAGAGAATGACCTCAAAAGATATGAGAGGACAAACTATTCTAATAATTCAGAACTGCTTTACAACCAGATGAGTATGTATATTTTTTTATTGTACCATGATTATGTATACTATTAATATTTAATTAACACAGTGTTAATCTATTCTAATAATTCCTTTTTAAAAAATATTTTATATCCCATGAAAAAGGCACACTTCTTAATTTTTTTTAATGGTATTAATTTATAAATATTAACAATTTATTTATATAATACATAAATGTAAATAAATGATATCGACAGAAATTAAATTATAAATTATAAATTTATATTTCTTAATCGAAAGCTTGTAGTATGAAGTAAACAAATAAAATACTTTTATTTACATTAAGAAAAAAAGAGAAAAAAGTTGCAAATTCATTTCATGATGTTTTTTCTTTTAAAGCAACTTTATTCTCTTAAATTATTTTCAGCCATTACATAAAGAACAGAAAGGATGACAAGAGTGAAATGACAATAAATGATCTGTTTCGTAAAAAGAACGAGTACTTTAAAAAAAAAGAAAGAAAAAGTTAGAGCATCTCCAATGGTGCAACTTACATTTGAGTTTTTTATGGACCCCACTAAGCCACATCATAACTTTAATAAAAATTTAACTTTAATAAAAATTTGATATGGGTCCCACAACTTTTCCTCATAACTTGATTTGATTGGGTAATACAATCTTTTAGTTGTTGCATTGCAATGCAACTCTATTATGATATGGCAAAATTTTTAAATATTTAATTATTAAATTAATGGTACAGATGGAGAACTCAATAGAAGAAACTACCATTGGAGATGGTCTTACAAATCAGCTTCTGTAGGACTAAAACTGTGTAAAACGTTTTTGATTTTGGTTATAGAGGAATTGACAAATATTATGGAACTCACACTTGACTATAAAATTCGAAATTCATGTATTAATTTTTTTTAATAGAAATCGGATATTTTTAGCGCACAACTACAAAGATTAATAATCTTTTAAATCGGATAGAATTGTAATAGATGATAAAATTTTCTTTAAAAAAAAATAAATACTATTATGTACTTAGGACTGGGATCGAATCCAATTTTAAATATTGTTTGCTTATAAAAAACTGTAAAATTCGATATTCAAATTTAAATAAAAGTGTGTAACATTAACAATATATATTGAACTTATTATTGAAACTAAGTTAACAGACACCTAAAAGATAGTATTATTCAACATCAATAAATGTCTCTTACTGTCTTATAAAATATTATAATATGTTTTTATCTCCAATAATTGAAATCCAAGTAAGTCACAATATTTTACCAGGTAATTGAAATGCAATTGCAAGGTAAGTCATGACATTTTATCTAGCGGTGTGAAAAATATTTGATTGTGAGAAAAATTCATTACTAAATTCAAAAGCATTTTAAATTGAGAATTGTTAATTTCTCTCTATAAGGTGGAAGGCTCTGTTTGGTAAAAATAGCGGTTGACTGATAAGCTAGCTGATAGCTGATAGCTTATGGCTGATGGCTGATGACTGATAGCTTATAGCTTATAGCTGATGACTGATGACTTATAGCTGATAAGTTGATTGAAGTGTTTGGTAAAATTAGCGGTTCAATTAGTTGATTAATTAAAATGACATAAAGGACATTTAATATATAATTATTTTATTTTAAATTAAAATAAATTATAGAGGGTAAAAGTGGATTTTAATTAAAATAATAAGGGTAAAAATGGAAGAAAAAATGATAAGCTATAAGCTATAAGCTAAAACGCTATTTGAAATAGCGTCTGAAAAATAAGCTATAAGCTAGTAAAATAAGCTATAAGCTCGTAATGAAAAGACTGTTACCAAACAGGTCTTTTATTGTTATATGAGCTTATAAGCTATAAGCTATAAGACATAAGCTCAAAAAGTGGCATGCCAAACAGAGCCAAAATATCTATGGAAATTTATAAATATTTATCTGATTTTAGAAATGAATCTCCTAAGAAATTACTATAATTGGATTATGTCAAATGTAGTATTGTGCAAGAATTACTTACCTCATCTATGTTTATGTTTATTGTATTTTAATGCCTGAAAAATAGTTAGAGCATGTGATTTATATTTTTCGTTGTATTTTGAGATATATCTTTAGAATATAGGAGTATTTTGAGATTTTTATTAAGGTGTTGTAACAATTTATAGGGTGTTTCTAGCAATTCTCCTTTAAATATTTGAATATAATTAAATGATTGTCATTCGATTTTTTTATTAATGGTTAGTTATTCATCAGTGTCTTATTTTTGAATCCGGTTATAATTCAGGGATTACCCAAAATCCATATTAATTTAAATATTTCCTTTTAATTATAAATTTTATTGAATCCATACAGCAGCTCACACTAATATAAAACTAATCACGGTAATATAAAAATAATTATCTAATTTACCATAAAAAATTCAATTTATTTGATAAAGGGATTGAATTTACCAAGATAATCAAAATCGGATCGAACATTGAACCGGTGTACCTATGAGTTCAGAGTTTTAAGATTTGACTGGGACTGAACTTGGAGTGAACCGATTATATTAAATAGATATTTTTTATTATATATAAGAATAATAATGCACAAAAATAATTATACTTTATAAATAGTAAAAATAAGTATTGATAATTTTATATAATTAATACTTAAAAGTTTTATTTTAATTTTTAATAGTTTTTTATATTTTTAATAAGTTAGATAGGTAAGCTAATTACTTTCAAAATGTAATAATAATAATAATATTTAATAATTTAATAATTTTATTAATTATTTATCACGATATTGTCTGATCATTTCCTATGCACTGAGTTGTATTTTATCATATTTATCTATTATATATTATTATACAAATTCCAATATCATTCATCAAATGAATAGAGAATAACAAAAGAATTTAAAATAGTCTTTACTTTGATTTTTCTACGATAATGTGTACCAGAGTGATTGAAGAAGGAAAAAGAAAATTAAATCCTGCATTATTTTGATTTAAAACAAATTTTTTAATCAAATTTTTATAAATCAAAAGCAAAATCTGGTATGGCCCTAAAAATCACCTAAATTGTCAGTTTTGACTGGTGTTTTTACTAGTTTTCCAATTTAAATCCCGGTTCTTATGCATGCCGATTTTCAAGTCCAAACAAATCGGTTGGGATTTCGGTTCTCGGTTGATCCGACCAGTCCGGTCCGATTTGGATTACCATAGAATTTACTAATGTCAAATAAACAGATTTAAATCCTGAAATGAGGTAAAGGCATGCATGACAAAGCAAAGCATTTCACAATACTCATTATGATCCCCTTTTGAGGCCTCATCATCACTAACTATAGCTCAATCACATACCCCTTTCTATGGATTTAGCTCGGACCGAGGAACATAAATATTCCGGCACAAAAGCTCCACCATGTCGTTCGCATCCCGGAAAGCTTCAAATACGCTCTTAAGACCCTCATTGACAACATCATTAAGTCTCTTGTTTAGTGCCACCAACTTCTCCATGTGACCCTCCAGTTCTTTAACTAAAGAATTCTTCCCCTTATAAACAAAACCTTCAAGTGCTGTCACCTAGGAGGTCAACATTGTTACAAAATCCCTTTCCTCTATAAAAGCCTTTTTCATAGCTTCTAAGGATGCATAGAAGTCGATCACCTAGGTAGCCAGAGAGGAAGGAGTGTCATGGGTGCCTATTCCACCTCCTTCTGAAGGTATGATGAAATCTCCATCTCATTTTGGAGGCTAGACAACTTCTCTTGGAGTTGAGACTGGCCATGGACTATTACATCATATTTTTTCTTCAAGTTATCTATCTCCTTATAAGGTTTTTTCATGGCCAAATACTCCAAGGACCGCGGCCGCCATAGAGATCAGGGAAGCATTGTAGAGTATATGCTAGAAAGCCTCTAATATCAATTCCATCTTCTCAGTTGCAAAAGGATTTTGGAGGTAAGCCAAATCCTGATTAGATATACAAGCTTCACTTCTTGTAAGGTACAAGGTACCCTAGATTGGAGAAAAATAAGAACCTATAAAAAAATACTTGAATTTTAGATGGAGAGTAGAGTAGATACGATAGGGGCAGAGTTAGATAATCTAAATCTTTTATCTGAGCTTTCCTCTGAGATAGAATCTGAGTCTCAACCTTATTTATTATTATCAGTGGAAGTTAGAGTTCGATCGCCAGATCCCTTATCCGACCTAATGGAAAATTATGGTTTTGGCCGAACAAGGCAGGTGAGGATCGAATCGTGCGTAGGTCCAAAACATCCCCCAAAAGTATCTCTAGCAACACCCTTATTAAGATAGGGGCCATAGTAGGAAAAGAAGTGGCGGCCGCGCTAACCCTGGGTGGGACTTTCTTATTTGCAAAGACACTCTTCACTACATCCATGTCTATTAACACCATGTTATCTGCAAAGGAAAGATCAAGAAGTCAATACTTATTAATTAAGAACATCAAAAGCAAGTATAGATAAAGATCGACAAACTTTCCTCACCAAAGATTTCTTTCATCACATAGGCACCGATCACACCTACTATCATGCAGGTGTTAATGAACCGTCTCTTATGTATAGAGGGTTCACGTCTAAAGGGATGACTTCTTATTTGTAGCCCAAGCTCTCCTAAAAGGCCGTCAAATTTTCCTTTATTAACATTTCCTTCGGGGTTAGAGAATCCAGATAGATAGTATAAGTATGGGCCTCTTGGCTAAAGTGGTTCCAAACCCAGTATTTCCATATCCTATCACCACACCTAACCAATCCCGCTCTAGAAGAATTGCGTACCAAAGACTTCCCCCTTCCCCTCAAAAATTCTGTGGAAGACGGAGTGAGCTTTCAGAGTTCGAGGGCTCACTAGATAAAAGTGATCTTTAAAGTCATCCCAATTTTCAACATAAACGTCAAATTTCTTAGTAACTTGGCATCTCAAGATTAGCCCCTTCTCCTGGTGATTATCTTGGGAAGTGTAGATCTCGATAGGGAGGTGGAAAAATAGATTCAAATAGGGCTTACAGTTTTGATATTCACACCAAAACTAGAACATCTTCACAAAGGCCCACACGATTGGATGTAGTTTAGAGGGTGATATCTTTAAATGCTTTAATACCCGATCCTCAAATCCATTGAAATGCATTAGAAGTTCAATTGAGTGAACATACACTTATATAAGGGAACAAAACACCTATATCGAAACAACTATAAATCTTTTTGTTTGAAACGACGTCGAAGGTTGACCAATCAGAAGGCGGTCCAACTTGTATAAGAGCAATATCTATACTAAATGTATTATCAAATAAAGAGATAGTCCTCAACACTATAGGATCCACCCAACAGTATCAATTCAGTCGATTCAACAAGTCCGTCGCGCCCCAATGTGTATCATGTATTAATGGGCCATGCCGACCAAAAAGGGCAGTATGTCTCCGAAGTTTAATGTGGTGTTCGATCTCAATATCGCTGGGATCCCAGCCGCATACAATGTCTACATTTGAGAGAGTGCAAATGGAAGAAGAAAAATTACCAATTACAACCTACGATGTGAGAAAGTGTTATCTGCCTTATTACCCTTAATGGGACTCCTATTACTCTCATAAAAAAAAGTGGGAGAAGTCCTACCAGACGGGATACAATATATAAGATTTATAAGAAGAGACTCTATCGAAGAAAGATTAACTAGAGGTTCATCAAAAGAGACTCTATCGTATAAAGATTAACTAGAAGTCTCGTAAGAATAATCAACACTTAATGACTAATCCTTTTAAAAATACAAAATAATTCATGATGAATTAAATACTCTTATCGCTTCTTAATTACACATTTTAACTTAATATTAAATATTTTTTAATATGTTATCTAGTTTTAGTTTTCAACAGCATAATTCAAATAAATTTATTAAAATCTTCCATACTACTAAAATAAATATTTGTGACCAAACAAAATACAAGGGATATCATATGATTCCCATATATCACCATGTATTAAATGAAAGATGAGAGTAGAATTAGATGTGCTATTGTTTTTTTTAATCAAGTAAATATTATTAATTCAAAAAACCGATTACAAACAAATGGTGATCATGAAGATCCAACCATCCAAAAGACAAAAAAAACCTATAACATCAGCTTTGCAAGATGGCTTCTATATTTCCTATACTGCCATCCCCTATACACAATGATGTCTTTAATACTATCCTCTATCCCATGTGTAATATCTATTTTCTCAAAACAAACTTTATTTCTTAAAGACCATATACTATAAACTGTCTCTGCAATAGCAACTTTTAAAAGGGCAATTCGCCACCCTTTCTTTCGAGCAATTTCAGTAAGCCAGACCAATTCATCCTCCCACTTCTGGGGCATATGCTGTATCTCCAGCCACTCAAGTATGTTTTTCCAGATAGGTAGAGTTACTTGGCATTGGAAAAAGACATGATCCATGTCTTCAGCCTCTGTTTGCATAGACAGCACCTCATATCATGTGTTTGTAGCAGATTCAGTCTAGCTAATCGCACCTTTGTTGCCAACCGTTTGTGGCATGTCAACCATAAGCAACACACAGCACGGGGACGGGCTTTGTTGTCTCTAATAATGTTTCTCCAGGATACTCGACTTCCATCATCTATAAGGGCCTGATAAAACACATTCAGATTAAACTTTTGTTGTTGGAGAGCTTTATCCCACTGTTGTTGCAGTGTGGGAATGATCAATCTTTGGTTCAGAATACTTTTAGCAATCCAACTATTGTGACTCTTCACCACATAATTCATGACATCAGATTTCTGGAAATAGTAACTATGCATCCACTTTATCCACAGATTTTCAGCCATTCTACATAAATTCCACAGACATTTGAGCATAAGGACCTGGTTCCACACCTGTATATTAAGGATCTGCATACCTCCTTGAGCATAAAGTTTGCAAACAGTGCTCCATGCCAATTGACTCTTTTTACTATTATCAGTACCTGTCCAAATGAAGCTTCTACAAATCCTATCAATCTTAACAAGGACCATTTTTGGGATGGGGAAACAACTCATCCAGTATTGTGCTATTGTTATAAGAGGGAATGTATATATAGTTCAAATGATTAAAAATAAAACAAGGAAAACAACAAGTGTGTTTGTAAGAAAGAGAAAATTATTAAAAATACACCTATGAAAATAGAGTCAAATATGTAAAGTAATAAATTCAGAGAAAGTTGTAAATTGAACAAGATATAATTTTTGTATTTGCATTATAAAAATCATAGTAATAGAAGAGATTGAGCAGTTTCCATCTTGTCCTTTCCTAGATTATTATTACCTTATAATTGGGACAAACTAAAGGCCATTCCATTCTCTTTCTTTCCCTTTCTTCTACATTTATTTATCATCCCTCTCTACCTAGCCTACCACATCTACAAATCTCAAACCAAACAAACAAACACAAATTTATTTCATCTACTTTAAAGGACCTCACTTCAAAAAACCAAAAAAATCAACTCTCTTTCTTAACTTTTTTGACCATAATTTCTATTTTTATTTCTCTCTATTTAAAACCCCACAAACACACCCACTACTATCACTCACTTCCTTCCACCATTTACCACCACCACTGAGAAAATCAATAACCAATAATGTCATCGGAAACTGCCACGTCACCATCTAAAACCATGATCTCAGTTCCTTTCAAGTGGGAGGAAGCACCGGGGAAGCCTAGGCGTTACCACACACAATCGGAGCTCGAAAATAACGTTAAAACAACGTTGGAACTTCCTCCGAGGTTGTTCTTTTTGGAAACCAAGCTCGATGAGCCTTCCCCTACAACGGTATTGGATGGGCCTTACGTGGGCCGGGCCATGTCGTTCTCGTCTTCTTATAGAACTCCAAGGGAAAACTGGAATTCCAATTTTGGGTCTAGTAGATGGAGTGGTTTCAAGAAGATTAGCAAAGAAGGGGACGAGGGTAGTTTTGACTTTTCAGATCAGACTAAGGTGAAGATCTCACGAGCTCCAATGTCTAAGGCTAAATCACATTTGTGGGTAAGTCTTAATTACTCTAATAATCTTGCATCAATAATATAAAAAATAATAATCTTCAATTATGTTTTTCTAATGTGTTTTTTTTTTTTTTGTTAAATATATTTTGTCTCTATAATTGTTTCCAGTTCTTGTACACATTTTTTGAGTCTTTATAATTAGGCTTAAATAATCAGTTGGTCCATTAACCTAGCGTGTTTTTTATTTTCGTCCATGTATTCTTTTTTCTTGAGAATGATTCTTCAATGCTAATTTTTTTTTTTATTTAAACCCCTAAAGTTAAAATCCGCAAGAAAATTCGAAAAAAAATTCGTAGGAAACCTGTAAATTTTCTTGCACATTTTAGTTTTAGGGGCTCGGTCCAAAAGAAATTCAATATTTAAAGACTTTATCCAAAAAAAAATACAGGAACGAAAACTAAAAAATATTAATTTACAAAGACCAAAAGACTATTTACGCCTTATAATTATAATTTCATACAACTTGTATGTTTTTAGGCTTTTAAATTTTGGAGCTTAAAATTGATTCTATTTATTGTGATCCTTAATACAACTGGTGTTCTTTTTCCTGTTCTTTTCCCTTTCACTAACCATTTGAGTTGGGCTAATTGTGGACCATGCAAATTTACCTGCTATGAATTATGTCGGTAACATACCAATTAATTTCTAATAGACCGTGAGAAATTGGTAGGTTAATACCATTTAATTTTAAATAAAATTTCTGAAATGATGATTGATGACAAATTGGATGTAATAATATGACTGTGCTAGGTTCAATATAGTACGTCATTTTGTGTAGCACATCGAAATAATGGTCACGACACAATTAAATGTTAAAAGATCTATCTTTGACTTTTAGTATTCATCACAGTTTTCTTATGCATTTTTCCATCTTTTTATAAAACTCTTTTTGTTACTATCAGTAATATTTGAATCATACATAATAGTAATAATAATGCAGAGCAGCTAAGGTGTTAGGTATATTGAATATTCTTGAGCAAAAGTGAAGTTTGACTAAATATATATATATTCCAGGTGGCTACAAACCAAGCCATAATATTTGTTGTTTTTATTTTCAACTTTATAAAATATTGCATGAAAATAATGGAAAAAAAGTCTAAATGTCAATGCAATAAAACATCAGCGACAGTTGGGTACCGAAAGATGACTTTCACTATCTGGCCTCAGAAAAAACATTACAACTTTTGGCTTTTGTTACGTGTAAATAATAAACTTCAAATATAGTATACATAACTTTTTAATTTTTTTTCCATAAATAAATAAAAAAGTTTATTATGTACAATTATAATATAATATTGAAGCACACAACTAATGTGTTTTTATACATGCAGGCAAACATTTGTGACAGCTTGAAGCAAGTGGTTCCTTGGAGACGCAGGAAAGAAACACAGAGAAAGTGGGTTTCAATAACCGACACACTTTAATCATGTTGATTACTCCTATTAAACAAAAATATTTAAGAAATGGAATTTAATTTAGTGTCTGTCTAAATATATAAACTTTTCTTTTATATATGGTGATATTTTTCTGTTTAGAGTTTGGACATTAGAAAGAGATAGATCACAATTCCTTTCATCATGTTTTCTATGATAAAGTGTGTTTAATTAGATTAAGGGTGATCAAAACCAAACCAACCCAATAGAAAACCGCAAACTAAACCAAACCAAACCGAAATCGCAAAAAACCGCATTTGGTTCGGATTAGTTTGTGTATTTTTTACAAAACCGTACGGTTCGGTTCGGTTTGCGGTTTGTATTTTGTAAACTGAACCAAACCGAATCAAACCGCATTATGTTACAACCTAAATTTTATTTAACTCACATCCAACCCAAACTTAAACTTATTATACATTAGCATTATGATTACGAACAATTTTCTCATCCTTACACATATAATTTCAGTCCCGATCTTCTAAAATCTCTATTAACATTATCGCACATTCTTTGCCACATACATCTTCCCTCTTCTTCTATAATCTCTACTCACTTATATTCTTTCTTTTTTACCTTCTCATTTTTATGTAAATGTTCCGTATTTCGGTTTCATTTTTATCGCATATCTTCTTCTATAATCTCTAAACACTTTTTTTCTTTTTCACTTTCACTAATCTTTCGTCTCTTCTATTTTTTTTCGTTATAATAATTTTTATATTGTTTTATGCTATTATTTTATGTTTAATATTCCACTTTTGTCTAATTTAATTTTTACATATTAAATGGAAAATTGTTGTCAAAATATGACGAGTTTTGTTGTTATTTGATAGTGTATGAATGTATAAATACAAAATTATGTTATCATCTATATGTGTATGTATAGCTCAATAAAATATTTGTAAAAAACCGAACCAACCGAACCGCATTAGTTTGGTTTGGTTTGGTTCGGATTTTTTTTAAAAGCCAACCGAACCAAACCAAACCGCACTATTTTTTCTCTTGCGGTTCGGATGATTTTTTTCGTCAAAACCGCCCAAACCGCACCGCGAACACCCCTAAATTAGATAGTGAAATTTTTTTTTAATAAGTTGATTTTAATTAAAATTAATTAAAATAAGATAATTTATGTTTAGATATAGGACTATTTAATTACTCGGTCAACAACATTTTGAATTTAAAATTGAGGAAATTAATTGTGTTTCATTATTTGTACGTTAGTTTGTCTTTTGAAAAAGAGTAAATAATAGTCTTTATTTGCATTATTTTGGTGAGATTTTGGATCGAACTCTAGTTTTGACAAGGATAGCTTCTTGGTTCGATAGAGATTAAGCATGATGTTGAAGTCTGTTCACATACTGATGTTGAAGTTATGTTGTAGTCGAAATGTGTTCTAGCATGCAGTAGTCAATAATGTTAGGTTTGTTAGCATGTTAAATTGAGTATGTTTGGTTAGCCAATTTGTTTAAGTTAGCTTAGTAGTCTATAAATAGACTAGTTCTCTCAGGTTGATGAATGAGATTGGTTGTTGTTATTCGCTTGTAATCTTTGAACCCTTATTGAGTATGTGAATGGTAAAACAGTTATAATCAGTTATGATTTTCTTTTTCTTCCCTCTTCTCTCTCTTTCGTGAAAACCTAATAGAGTTTCTTGTGTTTCTTCAAGAAACTCAATCTTTCTCCTGGTTTTGGTTTGTTCTTGATGGCACTTCGTTACACCAAAGTTGTACGATGATTGTGGAGAAGAAGATGTTGTCAACAAAGTATGAGATTGAGAAATTCACCAGATTGAATGATTTCAATCTATGGTGTTTGAAGATGCAAGCACTTCTTGTTCAACAGAGTTTGTTAGAAGCGTTGAAATGATCAGAGAAGATGGATACTGCCTTAACGGGGAAGGAGAAGGCGACGATGATAGAGAAAGCCCACAATGTTATCGTATTGAGTCTTGGTTATAAGGTTCTCCGAAATATTTTCAAGGATAAGACGGTGACAAGTAAGTGGACGAAACTCAAAATTGTGTACATGACCAAATCGTTGGTCAATCGCCTCTACCCGAAGTAAGCTATATATTCATTCAAGATGAGTAAAGACAAAGTCTTCACGGAACAACTAGATATGTTTAATAAGTTGAATCTTGATCTGGAGAACATTGAGGTTACCATTAATGATGAAGATCAATCTTTGTTGTTGTTGTTGTTGTTGTTGTATGCTTTATCAAGATATCATGCTCACTTCAAAGAAACCCTCTTTTATGGAAGAAAGTCATTGACCTTTGAAGAAGTTCAATTAGCCTTGTACTCGAAGGACTTGAACGAAAGAAAGGAGCACAAGTCATCATCTATTGGTGAAGGATTATCCGTAAAAGGAAAAATCTCGAAGAATGATGGTAAGTTTGAGAAGAAGAAGGGTAAAAGTCCAAAGAAGTCTTATGGTAGTTATACATCTCCTATTAGGTGTTACTACTGTAAGAAGGAAGGTCATACCAAAAACGTGTATCCTGATAGGTTGAAGATTTATAGCGATGGCAAGGACAATGGCAATGCAGTTATTATTCAAGATGATTATGAATCATCTGATGTATTTGTGGTTTCTAGCAGAAATTCTAGTAAGGAATGAATTATAGATTCAGGTTGCACTTGGCACATGACTCCAAACAAAGACGTGTTTGAGTAATTATATGATCAATATGGTGGATCAGTGCTGCTGGAAAACAACCAAGCTTGTAAAATTTCAGGAATTTGATCTCGCGGATTCAAACTTCATGATGAGTCAATAAAGTTGCTGACTGGTGTTAGGTATATATCTAACATGCCTGCAACTGCACATTTCAAACAAGAAAACAAATTGCAACAATAAAAAATGAATATCATCATTCCATATTTGTGTTACCTGATCATCATGTCTCTCATCTCACTATTATTTTACTCGAATTGACAGGGTAATCCCACAATCAAGGTACAAAAGTATTTTACCATAACTTTGTAAAATTTCTAACAAAATCAATCAAAGTCATTTAAACGCACACTTTTGGAGGGCTTTCAAGGTTGTAATGGGGCTTATGTTAAGGTAGGATAATTTGGAAGAGTAGGCTTAAAACTTTGGAGTTAGGTGCCTAGTTTTTTTATGTTGTCATTTTCCTTATCATATCCAACTCTTGCTTATTTAATCGGCACTAGGGATTAATCTTTTCTTTATCCTTAACATTGTTTATCTCTTTTTTTTTTTTGAAGAAGTTCTTTTAAGTTCTTAATTTTTTCTCAATTTTTTTTTGAATTTTTTACCATGTTTCTAGTGCTCCAACCCCAAACTTAAATTTTGCTTACTTCCAAGAGCAATCTCAAACTTATTCTTTTGCATATGACCAAGGAATTAAATTTTCTACTAACTCCAAAGAGATGATGGAAAGATTTAATCTTTCAAGTCAAATGGCTAATATATGTGGCTATGTCTCCGAAGGAAAAGGCTTAGGCTCGAAGTGGTTAGAAAAGGACATAAACATCACATAAGAGTTAGTTCAAAAAGGCTCAGAGTTTACCACAAACAAGTGCCTTAGTGTTTATTCATCAAACCAATAGATTAAAACAGAAATAATGCAAATTCTAGAAAATAACAATTGTACGGATACTCCCATAAGAAGGAAAAGTAAAATAGAATTGTTGACTCAAACCTTACTAACTAAAGTAAAATAACAATTGATGATCACTTTGTTTATGAGGATTCTTTTGGTTCATCTGTTCATTGCTAAAGTTGCAATTTTATAAATCTGAAAGAAACAATAGCCATAAACTCATTCATTAAGTAAAGCATTAGCGAAGTGGTACAAAAGAGAGTCGGGTATTTTATCTACTACTATTGATTGACTTGAGAGATTGACTTGTAGGACGTAAAAGGAAATTGCGGAAAATAATACAAGTTCTGAAAACTTCAAATTCACATGTAATTGAAGCGGAAAAAGTTTTGCACGCCTTGCATGGTGTTGTTGAAGTCTTGGTTCTGTTTGGTTCACTCTGTCCTCATTTGGTTAATGTTGATGCTCGAGAGGTGCGGCTTTGTTTTGAACATATTGCTTGAAACAACAACAATAACACTAGAAAGTGCGAAGAGATTAAAGATAAAAATTAGGATTAAAGAGAGTTTTTAATATCTCTTTCTTCGTTCAATCTCTTTCTCAAGTATTTGTCATATCACTCCGTTCGTTTTAAAATTACTTTCGTTTTAACAGATAAAATTTGTTTCAAAATGACTATCATTCTCATTTTTCAATGTATCAATGATTGTTATTTTTTCAATTTTGTCTTTTAATTATTACTTTGCACACTACTTACAATACATTAATAAGGTTAATTTAATAAAAGTGTAATGTTTTATGACAATATTATTGCATTCCTTAATCAGTATAACAAAAATCTTAAACAACAGTCATTTTGAAAGGAATGAAATACTTTTTAATGTGCCCTTATGGCACATGTTGGCAGAACACTTAAAATTATTTTTTTCATATTATTTTTTTTTAATACGTGTGAAATGATCAACTTAATCACTTATTATGGTAATAAGGAGTATTACAACATATGACACAATGAATGATGCACTGATAGTGTAAATTATTTTAAAATTATCAATCAATGACAACCGTATATCTCGGATTCTCGCCAAGTTAAATTATAAATTTTAAAATATTTTTATGATTTGACACTTTAAAATATTCTGATTAAAAATCTGTGTAATACTTCTCTACACTGACAGTGCATTATCATTAAGCTCGTGTTAATGAAACTAAAAATTTCCAATAAACTATACTTCAAGTATAAGATATTATTTATTTATTTCATTGTTAATTTTTTAAGGTAACTATATTCAAAATATTTTTGACAGAATAAATAGCATCGCCAAAGAATTTTCAAGAAAGATAATGTTGACAAACTACGTTTTGATCAGTTTATGGGCAATTGACTGCTAACTTGCTATTTTAAGATAGAAACGCATTAATTAAAATCAAACCATATAAAGCAATTAACTTGAACAAAAATTAAAGAGCGTAATTTCAAAGTAGGTTCCAGAAAGTTCATATTTGCTTTTAAGGCAGTATTTTGTACATACTACATAGAAGAGACTTTAGAATTTGCTTGAAAATGCCATCCTTGGCAATTGAACACCATCTCACAACCTCTTCTAAATAATTGTACTTCAATCAAATTAGTTTTCTAATTTATATTTTCTCTATCTTCGATAAGAAGCAATTCCTACCAAAACTATCAACTACGATTTTTATTAAAAAGAATGAATTAGGGTTTTTACTATAAAAAAAGAAGAACACTAAAAGCTATGTAAGAAATTAAAATAAAAGATAAATTTCATTTAATTTGATTTCATACCTAATATTTCTATGAGCCTACATTATATAAACATAAAAGCTCAAATACAAAAAGAACCCAACAACTATACTAAGACCATCTCCAATGGTGCAACCCATTTTTGAGTTCTTTATGGGTCCCATCAGCCATATCATCTCAAAATAATTTATTTAATTTTTATTTTATTGGTGTAATTCTAAAGGGTCCCACAACTTTACCTCATAAATTAATTTGATTTGGTACCACAATTTTTTACTAGTTACATTGCAATGCAACTCTACTATGACATGGAAAATTACTTCAATATTTAATTATTATATTGATGTCCAGCTGGAGAACTACCATTGGAGATGCTCTAATAATACAAGTTTTATTATTACCCCTCTAACAATAACAATACTAATAATTAATATTATAAATTATATTATACCCTCTATTTGTCACAATAAATGATTTAATTGACTATTTCACACAAATTAAAAAAATATATAAATAAAAGAGAGAAAATAATTCTTTTTCTAAAATATATCTTTATTAAATATTAGAAATAATTAAAGTAATATTAATTAGAGGATAAAATTATTAAAAAATTAATATTGTATTGAAAGTTAAAAATGATCATTCATTTTAAAACAAATTTATTTTTAAAATGAGTTATTCACAATTATAGGTCAATTCTCCACCTTGATTTATAAACATCAGATCATTTAATCTAAAGATATTTTAGCCTTTCCTTCCACCACACTTCATAGAAAATCTTCTTTGAATTATGAATATCTCATTTCACCCCATAAACACACCGATTCGCATTCAAGAACACTAATTATCATTGAAAACAAATCTGAAAAGCATATAATCTAAGAAACTTCAGTTAGTTGAATCAAAAGTCTTTTATATATCAAGCTTAAAAACAGAATGTCTTTCTTGGTATATTTTGTCAAGATACACTAGTTCATTCACCACGATTACCTTAACAACTAAAATTCTCTCTTTAAGGAAACCTTAACAACCAAAAATTTCTCTTTAATGAAAAATAATATTGTTTTTGAAGACGTGCAAAATGAACTGCTGCACAGAATTTTAAATTTTTTTGAATTAATCTATAACTAAATATGACCTCATAAAATATTTGTTAGGTTAAACTGTGAGCATAGAATCTCTATTTATTTTGTATTAGTTAAACTGTGGCTAATCTAGCTGCATAGGATTTTCAAGAACTTGAAATAACTCTAAACAACATTGTCATACATCGAGAGAGATAAAAAAACCAACGCATTTAAATGGGGACAATCAACAAGAATTTCCCAAAAATATTGTGAAAAATAATTCAACACTTTATGTTGAATCTCAGCCACTCTTTCTATCTAGACATTGTCTACACAGAGTCAAGTTGACATTCCTCCCACTCCTATTAATTAAATATGATTTAATCATAGTTTGATTAATAGTTTTCTATGATTTACTTTTAGTATTTGATCATGATTTTATCATTGAAAATTTGATCACTGATTTCTTAATAGTTAATTAAACTAAATAAGATTGATTGAATTGTTTCGCAGATTAGTTATTGATTCCATAAGACTATTTTAAAGTATTTAAGAATCATTTAATATTTTGTAATTTGATTAACAATTTTTTAATACTTATTTAAACTAATTTAGTATGATTTAATAGTTTCATATTCTATTTTTTAATTCATAAAACTTATATAGACTAATTAAATAAGGCTAAATTATTTTATCTTAAATTAATGATCCCCTAACATTTAATTATACTAACTAAATATGATTTAACGGTTCAAAATTCAATTAATAATTATTTAAGACTTATTTAGACAATTTACATAGACTTAAATTTTTTTGTTTGGATAACTGATTTCTAGCATTTTTTTAAACATTTTTTTACAACTTAAATTTAAAATTTATATTTAGGCCAATAAATAATATTTTAGTTCTCTTAGCTTTTTAATAAAATTTAAAAAATATATAATAATAAAGTAATTCAAAAATCTATGGGATAATCGTTAGAAAAGTTGTTTAATATATTATAATATGTTTTTTTAGTAGCTCAAACACCCAAAATAAAGTCAACTTCACCAAGCAAACTACCCATCTTATGCTTCAAAGTACAACCTAGGAACACTACTAACACTTGAACCGTACAGTACTGTGATGTTTATGAATACTGCCAAAACATTTTCAAGAAAGATAATGTAGACAAACTCAGCCTTGATCAGTGTATGGGCACTTGCCTCCAATCTTACTATTTTAAGATACAAACGCGTTAATCAAAATCAAACCATATAAAGCAATTAACTTAAGGAGCTTAATTTCCAAGTAGGTTCCAAAAACTTCATATTTCATTTAAAGGTCGTAGAATTTTGTACATAAGAAACACTTCAGAATTTGCTGAAAATGCCATGCTTAGCAATTGAACTATATATCACAAACTTCCCAAAATATATGTGCTATAGTCAAACTAGTTTCCTAATCTATAGCATGTAGTGCTAATCTAACTACTACTCGTTTGGAATCACAATTGTAACAAAAAAACAAAAAACATGAAAAACAAGAACATGGTAAATTGGTAATGGGTTTTTACATGTCATTCTACCCAACATTACAACAAAGTTCAACGTTGGAATTTAAGTAATCTTCTCTTCTTGTAACAGTTTTTGAAACAAGCCTGTCTCAGTTTCTTGGTTTCCTCAGTCAATTCCATACCAGGAATTGTCTCAAACAACTTTTTCTGCTTCTCCAACCTAGCAACCTCGTTGTCCAATCCCATTTCCTGCATCAAACAAACAACAACAAAAACCTTACAAGTTACAACCATTGACCATTTGACACAACACATAAACAATCAATAACACATAACATAACCCTACAAAGATAATGTTATTTTTCAAGTCATTGAAACAAACAACATAAGGATATGAATGAACCAGTACTACCTTAAGGTTGTCCATGAGTAACATCAAACTCTTCAATTTTCTGTGTGGCCACCTTGTGATATTGAGCTCTCTGCACCTCTTCTTCAAAACGGTCAACCCAACGTTCAATCTCTTAGCAGCTAGTGTTATAGGAACATCAAAATGTTTCTTAATCTCATCATATTGCAAACAAGACTTCTTACTCCTAACAAAACTAGTACTACTACTTGACAATGGCAATGGCGATGGACTCTGTTCTTGATACACATATTCCTCCTCTTTCTTCACAAACCTCGAAAACCCATTTCCCATTTTCACGGAAGATTCAGCAAAACTACACTCGCCAGTACTCTCAGCTTTGTCATTGCAATGTTCCAATGCAGGAAAGACAACATTGAGAGGGTTTTGGTTGTTAACCTCAAAATTTTCATGAAAGAGTGGAAGGTTGAAATCGAAGTTGAAGTTTTCAAGATCCTTGAACTCGTTGATGTAAATGTGATTGCTTTGATATGATACCTCACTTTCCCAAGCAAACTCAGGGAAACCCTCAAATGGCGAAAACTCAGTGATTCTGTACACATTACAATCACACATACAAAAAAAAAAACATTAAAAAAAAAAGGGGGGGAAAACGGTTACAACAAACAAGAAAACAAATTTCCACCTCGAAAGTCGCGTAGAACACTGTTCTATTGAAAAAAAACTGAATCATAAAACGATAGTACTAGGGTTATGTTTCTTGAATTTTTGTTTTGTAAAAAACAGAGAAGAAAAATCAAGAACAGGATAGAAATGTTGTCGAATAAAAACGGAAAAACAAGTAACATTGAAAGTAGTGATGAATGATGATCATGGTTGAAATGAAATTGGTTACGATTCTTACTTGTCAGTGTCGTCTTGTAATGGTTGAGTGTTGCAATACCAGTTGGAAGCTTGAGCAAATTCATGTTCGGTGTAGAAGTCCATAGCAGAGAGAGAGAGAGAGAGAGAGAGAGAGAGAGAGAGAGAGAAGTGAGAACAGAAACAGGTGAATGTGTATTTATAGTATATTTGTGTTGTGATGAAAAGGAAAGAGGGGGTTACGAATTTACATAGGAAAGTGGTGAGTTAAATTTTGGCATTGAATTTTGGAGTCATTCAATTGCAATTATAGAAGGGGGGTGAATGATTATCATAATCATATGGAAATGCATTTTGAATTTGGATTTACGCGTAATTATTCATTCATTAGCGTCCACTACGAGGGAGTGTTAATCTTAATTTTTCATTCATTTACGCTTAATTATGTGCATGCTGCCGTCATATTGTTTTCATCTCATAAACTTAAACATCGAAACTCAACAAACGATTAATACTCCATATATGTCTCATTTCAAAATTTTATAATAATTAGTAGAGTAATTATGTGAGTTGAAATATGTGTACTACAATGTTAAGTTGGAATATGCTACTACAATTTGTTATATTTGTATCCTAGGTTGTTATGTGATTTGTATTTAGTGACTTTAACAATAACTTAGTTAGTTAGATGGTTATTAGGATTGGTTTGTTAACCAACAAACTATATAAAAAGTTGTTTTATTAGATTTTGTTAATTTAATAATCAATTCACTTTCATCATCACATTTCATCTTTAGAGTTGTATATGTATTTTTGCTTGCATAGTAAGAAACAAAGTGTTGTGCTAACAATTGACATAGAGAGTCTAATTTTGATATAAGGGAAATATTTTGATACTAGTGAGAGGTTTGATTTTCAATACCATAGAATTGTTCTGATACATGGGAATTGGTTTCGATACAAGGCAAACACGAGATAATAGTGACAAATGATTTTCAGTGTTCTTAGCAAGAATGAACACAATTGGAGGCTTTCATCGAACATCTTGGTTTTTGATGGATGTAATTGAGTGAGGTGGAGTGTGTTGATGAAATATTTGTTTGGAGTTCAAGAAGTACATGAGACGGTGCATAATGGTTATGAGGAACTATGAGCAAAACTCACAAATGCGCAAAGAACCACATTCAAAAAGTTTAAGAAGAAGGATTGTAGAATTGTATTCTATATTCAAGAAAATGTGAATGCTCGTCATTTTGAAAATACTTTAAATGAGGCATGGTATATTTTAGATAAATATCATAATGACGGAGAAACTGTGAAATAAGTAAACTTTCAATCTTTGAGAAGGACAAATGAGCTTATGCAGATGAAAAAGACCCAAAAGATAGGTCATTAGTTCTTTAAATTGATTGTAGTTGTGAATCAAATGAAGACATGTGGTGAGACAATTATTGATAAAAAGTGATTGAGAACGTGATGAGAACCCTGACTTTAAGGTTTGATTTTATAGCTGTGGCAATTCAAGATTCTAAAGATTTGAAGATCATGAAAATCAAGAAATTTCAAAGATTTTTTTTAGGCTCATGGTGATTGATAGAGGAACAAAGAGGTTAGTTCAAAAATCTTTGCAGACCAAAGTGATGAATACAGATGGCCATGAAAGAAAATTTAATGAGAAAGGTAAATGAATCTGCAAGAGTGGAAATTGATCCAACAACAAAAAATTAAAGGTTGATAAGAAAGGTAAATCCTCTCAACAAATAGGAGACTCTCAATAAATTAGAGTTATTTTTTAGAAAAATTTACAACTAATAATTTTTTAATTATATTAAAAAGTGTGACAAACAGTATATTTATAAGTAAATAATTTGAGTTTTTGAAAATAAAAGCAAGAATAAAAAATTTGTTAAAATTATGTGTTATTGTTGTATCTTTACTTATATTATCTTTAAAAAAAAAATTGCTGATTTATAATTAACAAAAACTTGTTTTATGTTATAGATTTTTTTTAAAAATATAGATGCTAAAGGTTGAATCAACAATGTATATTCATTTCCAATCAAAAAAAAAAACAATGTATATTCATTTAACTCAAATAATTAGACATCTTCATCCACCTCATATTTGCTTATATGTGTTTGTCATTAAATATGTAAATATATTAATGTGAAAATATAAAACAAAAAAATTATAAAGAATCATATAATTAAGAATCTATCATATCTCTGTTTTAAAAAATTACAATAAAATATGGGGAAGTGTATTATTCAGTATGATTTTTGCCAAAATGTCGCAAAATCATTTTAAGCAAATATTTATTAGGGCAATCCTAACGAATATTTGGGACACTGGTTAAGAGTTTAAAATGTTATATTTTGTTTATTAAATTCTTATATTAAATGTAAAGAAAATTAAAATAATTGATTTTTCTAAGAAATAAAAGATACTAATATGTTTTTCCTTAAAAATACTTGTATTCAATATATTTAAAGTTTAAATTATTAATTCAATTAAATAATATTTTATATATTTAGAATTCTTAACCAGTGCCTCTGGGACACCGGTTAGCATGACCCTATTTATTAAGTTAGAAGAGAAAGAAAAAAGGAAAAAGTATCATACAATATTAAAGTTTGATTTTTCTAAGGAAGTAGTAAAAACAAAATTATTCAATCAATTATGCACATCCAGAAAATCAAACCATGTAAGTACAGTGGGAAGGTACCCTGATGATTCATACGATTCATACCAGTACATCAAATCAAATGTGCCTTGTTTTTGTCCACTATTTTGGTTTAGTTATGCATTTAATCTTATATTGTGTTATCCAGAATTATGATATCATGTAGAATATATAATATTTTTTTTATAGAATATAGTGTAAATGTATTATAAAAAATTTATCAAATGCAAAATTGATTAAATATTTGCATGAATTAAACTAAAAAACAGAATACTTCAAAATATTTACGATTTTTTTAATGTGACTTTATATTTTTTGTTATTGTTTGATTTGTCTATTTAGATTGATGCGGTGGATAGAATTTTGCTTAAATTTTCTAATATTATAATTCGTTAGTGTATTAAAGTTTGATCTAACTCATTTTTACAAAACCGACTTATAAAATAAGAGATATACTCTTTAGAGGTTCTATGTCTAACAAATGTAGAAATTAGATTCTTTCGAAAATATGATAGAATTCATATTACTAGAAAGTAACTTCTAAAACACAAAGTAATTCTTGAAGTTTCCTCCTTCACCTCCCATTTTTCCCGAACAACGGTCATGTATGTAGGGCTTTTTGACACCGGCGGGCTCTAGCCAAATATGTCATGTGATAACCATTTTGTCTCTCGAGTTGTGGTAATTCATCTTGATGTGGACAGTGAATGACCTTTCCCACAAGGCTACTATGGAAGGTCTCCTAAGAATGCAGTTGTAAGCTGATTTATTGGAACTACTAGGAATTAGACATCTATTGGCATAGCGTCGTTCCCTTCTCCAAAAGTAACCAATAGTTCGATCAAGCCCCAAAGGCTGGTTATCATATCGTTGAAGTCTTGCAAGCCTATTCCCATGTATGGATTTAAAGTTCTCTTTCTTAAACCCAACTTGGAGAATAGTTCAGTGTATATAATGTCACATGAACTTCCTTCGTCAATGAGAAATCATGATACGTCAAGATTGCTCATGGTTGTCATGATTATCAACTAAAATATCTCATTGGGCATGCATAATATCCCTTCATTGTCTCTAAAGTCTAGAACGGGTCGTTCAAGGCGCACGCTTGAAGTCATTTCCCAATTATGATTGACGAACATTAAATATACTATCTTTCTCTTCACAATTCCCTTAATTGGCTTCTTTGAGGGCGATAACCCTCTTATGATTGATGCAATAAAATGGTATACTCTCGAGAAGAAGTATATGATGGGTCACTTCCCTTTCTTGAATTCTCCTTTTTCACTAATAAATTTTCCCTTATTTGTTCCTTCAATTTCCTCGATTTTCTTTCTAGACAGGGTATCGCCCCGACAAGGGAACAAATTTCTCCGCTGAGATTCACTCATAAGGACAACTTTTCCTAGATAGTCTATGTGTCTTTTATTCTTATTTTTGGGTATCTTACTTGGTGCATATACCAAGTTTTATTTTATTTATCAGATCTTCAATTACATATATGAGATGGATGCAATCATCGGTCTCATACACGTAACATTTGTGAAACCTACAACACTTCATTTTGTCTGTGCATGGAGATTCCTTCATAAATTAGGGATATTTCACCCCCAACTTCTTTGAACTATGTGTTAGCATACTCTTGTAGGATTCTCTCCTTATACATGTTCAGCAAAGTGTACTCTGAGAACAGAGACTGAGGTCCCTTATTCCTCCTTTTGTCCCCATTTTCACGATACTTATTGTTCCTTGGTTTTCCATGCGCCTCTTCTCGATCTCTTTAACCAGTAACTTCTCTTCATACTTGATGCATGGTTGAGCCGGATTGGATAACTCATTCATGCTTCATGGTTCCTCTAATCTTATCATCTTTCTTAACAAGAAATTTGTCTTAAGCCTTTCTTAAACGTCCAACATTTCAATTTGTTGTCAGCCTCTCTAATTTTTATTACTTCTTTGGAAAACATGTCAATGTACTCTTTTATTGTCTTATTCTGCCTTTGTCTTTGGTCGGCGTTTGCATGTTTTGAATGGAATGTCAACTCATCATATAGTGTTCTCCAAGAACTAATGAAGTTGTCTTTTAACCATGTCATGATGGATCTCTTCAAGGTGAAAACAAAAAGCTTGTACTTTTGTGCTCATATGGCTTGGTGATGATCTAGCACGGTGTCGACGTGCTCGTTGGGTCTTTGGTGTCATCATAGTTTTCTAACTATAAGAGCTTATCCAAAGACTTAGGGGTCCATAATTTAATAATTTAGTTTGTGAATGGATTTTTTTTAGGGTATACGACATACCATTTAGTAAAGTTGGGCTCGTGTCTCCTTCACAGTCAATGGAAAAAATGAGGCCTCTTAGACTAGAGATTTCAAGTGGCGTGTGAGTATTATCTCCTCTAAATGTCTTGCAGTCTCCATTTGGAATATTCTCCGGGTTTTCTTTAACATGGAGGAACCTCGCATTTAGTTATTACAATAGATGAAAATGTTATACAAAAGCTCATTCATGTTTGGTGCGCCTAATAAGACTTAAAGATGTTGGGATGATGTAACGACAATGGTGGAACCGAAGCGTGAAAATGAGGAATGAGAGGTTAAGGGTGGATGAATTTAGACGTGAGGTGCAAGAAAGTTTTGTGGCGACGAAACTAGTAGAGTTTCCTGAATTGACGATTGGTGAATCGTGGTTGAAGTTTGTGGATCCTTATCGACAAGAGAAAAAAATAGTGAAGCGTAGTCTTGAAGAATCTCAACATCTGATCAGAAATTATTGGTGATACTTCGAGTACCAGTTGGTTTCAAACCAGCCATTGAAAAATAGTTGTGATAGTGCAATTGAGGAAATTTCTAGTGATTCAGGAAGAAATTAAGATAATCAAAAGACGATTCTCACAGACATCGTCATTATTCTGTAATGGAACAAAGAATTAGTGATAAGTCGATGATGACCACAATGAAGATGCTTTCTGCGCTTTGGAGACAGTTCTCCGTTGATTGTAAAGCATACTTGTGAAACGGTTATCACTCTAATGTTGATGTCAGTATAAGATTGAAGTGAAATTTTGCAAGTATGAGTTGAATTGTACCTGTCTGTGACTCAGAGTCACGCTTATATAAAAATGATGAGTCTTTAGGTTATCTAACATAAAGTGCGGGTAACCGTTAAATACTTACCAACGATTCTGATGAAAAAGTGGGTGTGTTCATCTGCAACACACAAGTATGTAGGTTCATCTATACATCAGTGATTGACGTGTCTTAACTCATTGGAACCATAGATTAAACCAAATAATTATAGATCATTATCGGACCCAAAACAATATTCATAATAGTTTATTATTACTCCCTCCGTCTCATAATAAGTGTCCTATTTGAGTTTTGCGCAGTTCTTAAGAAAATTGGATGTGTTGGTTTTAATGATAAAGTTAATATCATTTACTAAAGTACCCTTATTTCTTATAGGTAGTAGAGTAATTGAAAAACGTGAAAGTTAATAAATAGGGGTATAGTAGTGAAAAAATTTAATAAATGTTGCATTGATTTTCTAAAGAGACATTTATTTTGAGACATAAAAAAAATACAAATGAAAGGTTCAGAAAATTTGATCATCCATATATATTTTAAAATATTAATATTCTCGTAAAAGAAGACAAAATTGGTGAATAGGATTCAGAAACTTTTTTTTTAGCATGAATACAAAATTGGTGATTAGGAACATCTTGTATAAGCGATACAGAAAGACTTTAAAAAAGAATGTAAAGATGGTAATAGTAGAGAGTGGCATGAAGAAAGAGTTGTGTGTGTATGGTTCATTTGTGTGTCTGTAGAAATAGAAATAGGAATAAGTACATTTTTTTTGTTCTGAGCCGGACATATACAGAGAAGTAGCTTGCAACTTCAAATGCTTGCCGGGACTGCATTCTCTGTTGGTTGTTGGTCACACTCTACAGTTACAGTCTACTCTACTGCTTACAACAACAGTCATTCTTTTTGGTTCGCCACTCTTCCACTAACACCGTACACACCACGCTCCACTGTTCTTAATAACCATATTTTTATTTAAAAAATAACAGGTTTGTTTGTTGTTATTAGATGGCCTACTAATCACTATGGTGGAAATAAGTTCTTTGCAAGAATTGATTTTACATATAAGTTGATGTTTAATAAAAGAATTTTATCATGAACAACCTTAATAAAACTTGCAAGATTTATGCAGTTTGTAAAAAGATAACAATTGAAGGAAATGCAGTTTGTAAAACCGAATCACAAAGAAGTTGTTATTTTCACCTTCAGCTATATAAATGTTGGATTCCCATAAACATCCAAACAACATTATTAATGTATTTAGTACTATTGTTAATTTTCTTAAAGATTTAAACAATATTATAATATAGTATTACAATGTTGTTTGATTCTTTAATAAATTTATAACTAATCATAAATTGTAAAATATAATATAGTAATGAAATATTTTTTATTTATTTAAATATGGTAACTTAATGAATTTAAAAGATTTTTTAATTATATTTACTATATTCTTTTAGCTAAAATATAGACATAACTGGATTAGTCTACGGATTTTCCTTATTCTTACATCTACTATACTAATCTGGTTTGAATTCTTTCCAACAAAATTTTGCTGGAGGCAATAAGATAGTCTTCTCATCCATTTTAAAATTTCTTATTAATTTAATTAGGTGGCATTTAAGGTGAGACACTTGTTATATGTCTCACAGATGGATTAATAAAAAAATACCATAAGATTTAATAAATGATCCAGATTTTTAATTAAAAAAATAGAACAATAGACACATTCTCACACTCGATCTTGACTCATTGTCTTCTCCATTTATTTCCTCTGATTCGTAAAAAAGTTGCAAACCAAGATAAAATATATAGGGAGAAAACTTAGTTTTTAACATCAAACACACCTCTGACAAAATAGATAAAAAGACTGATATATCCCACACCTATAAAATTCAAAGTTATAATAATAGAGTTTTAAATTTTTACAAAATAATCGTAATAATTAGATGTTCTAAAAACCTTTGTAAATGTACTCTTCCATGTTTTTTTGATTTTTTTGATTTTGTTCCCAAGTTTTTAAATGGAGATTTTTATTAGGGCACTTTTAGGTCTTGGCATGGAAAATGTCCAAATGTTGGAACAAATTCTCCCTTTTAGGAAGGAATTAAAGAATCTGTTATGTTTTAATTTTGCAGGAAAGAATTTCACCATGGTTGCAAATATAAACTGCAGTGAAATATGACACATATAATCATAGTTGATAAAAACAACCATAGTTAATTGTTTTTCACTTTTTATTTAACAATATAACTTAAGAGACACTCGTTTTTTTATAGAAAAAAATGGAAAAATATCGTTGTTGGGATTCAAAGTTTATAATCCTTAATCTACTCCCATAGTTGTTATTATGAACAGTGATGAAAAGTTTTTTAATAAAAAAAAAAAAGCCAGGCACATAAAAATGATATATTACCACGATTGACAAAATGGTCGTAGCAAAATAGTGTTACGAAAGGTATATTTTGTAGTATTACTTAGTTTCTCTATCAATCACATTGAGCTCACGAGCCTCCAAAGGACTTTGTAGTTCCTCGGTCTTCATGGTTTTCAAATCTTTGGATTCTTGAATTGCCACCACTATGAAATCAAATCTAGAAGTCAGAGATCTCATTACATTTTCAATTAATTGTTGATTGAAAATGATTTTTCCACAAATCTTCATTTGACTCACTATATCAATACCAGTTTGAAAAAGTAATCACTTATCTTTTGGTCATCTTCCATCTGCAGTTCAGACTTCCTCCTTAAAATTAAAGCTTCACTTGCTTCACATTTTTTCTACCATCATGATATTTCTCAATGATATATCACATCTCCTTTGAAATCTTTGAATATGACCCTTTTGTGCATCTCTAGGTTTCACATTAAGTTGATTTGCACCATTTCAAGTATTTCTTCAACTCCAAAAAGTAATTTTTAATCAAAGTATTTCATGTTTCCTATTTGCCTCCACCAATAACCAAGATGTTAGATAACCCACCGTTTATATTCATGATTGTTGAGCAAAAATATTACTAAATTCACACACATCAATATGTACTTCTCAATTTGATAACCCCTTGCAAGTCTCTTGTGTTTTTCTAGTATTGAAACCAATTTAATTCTCTCGCTAGTATCAAAACCAATTTTCTAGCATCAAACTAAACTCTTGATTCCATTTGTTAGCTCAACTCTCATGTTTTTTACAATACAAACAATTAAATAAAGGGTTAATAGTAATTTACCATCCTGTAATATGAGCGTGTTTCGGTTTATCTCCTGTTGTCAAAAGCAAAGTTTTGACAATGGTTTTTTTGAAAAAACTATTGTCAAAAGGTAGGGAGGAGGAAAAACAAAATTCGCTAACATTTCAGAGGTGAATTACTATTATCCTTTAAATAAATAATCAATGATGATCAATGATATGAATGATGTAACTTATGAAGATGGAATTAATTTCAAAGTAATTTACAACAATTTTTATAATAATTTATTGATTAAACAACCAATTTAACTAACTAATTAATAATTAGTTAATTAAGCCACTAACAAATCAATAACAACCCAGAAGTATCATGTTTAAGGGGACTTGGATCCTCTCCTTCCATATTTTCTCTCCAATTCTCTCCTTCACTAATTCTTCTCTATCTCTCTCTTATATTTTATTTCTATTCTTTAATTTATGATTTTTTTTTCATTTTCTTTTTCATCTTACACATGTTTTGTGTGAAGGAGAAGGAAGGAGTAATGGAGAGGATCCAAAGTGTGATTAAGGATATTAACAATTAAAAACAAAAGATAGCTCATAAAATTATATATTTTTACCAATCTTGATAATGAAAAACTCAATACAACTTCAATATTCATATTGGGTCTAGGGAAATTATCATTATTAAAATAACTATCAGGACATTAAATTAATTTGAATCTCACATTTAAGTTGAGAGGTGCTAGCTAGCATTTGAAAAACTATAGTAATTCAAATTAAGAATGTACTATAGATAGATTCTCCTGCATACCCTGAAACTTGTCATATTAGTTGTATTAATCTGATAGAAAAAAGAAAAAATATATATACAAATTTGCATGTGAAACGACTTTAATTATATTATATATTTGCAATCATTCCCGTCACCACTAGACAAACACAACAAGCCAGAAACAGAAACCCCGTAAAAGTAACTCCGTAAAACCTTGTGTTTGTGTCTTCCACCACTTACACCTTTTTGAAAAATCAAACACCATTAATTAATTCAAATTTATTATTATTATTATTATTCTCCTAATTCCTCATCCAATATTCATTCATTCGACGTGCTCTCCTCTTTCTACTCTCCAACTCTACATGTTTGAATTTTCGATTTTTTTTTTCAACTTGTCCCTTTCCTTTGTTTTGGTCAAAAACCGAACACCTAACCGTTTTAGTGGCTTAGTGCGTGTTTCTTTGACAAAGTGGGCTTGTTTCTTCAAAACCCTTTACCCTGTTTGTTTCATTAACTGCTTCAAGTGAAAAACTTGCTTGCTCTTAGGGGAAACAAGAGGTAATTGATGAAAATTTCAACAAACTTGGCTTAACCCAGTTTATGTTTTCATGTTTATTTGTCCTTGTTGTTTTAAATTTTGTAGCTTTTGATGTTTTTAAGGATTGGGTCGGGTTTGCTTTTGAGGGAAAATGAGTAAATTGTGAGTGTTGGTGAAGATTCAGAAAAAATAATGATGGAATTCTGCTGTTTAGTTTAGCTTTTTGTCTGTTGTAGTTCAGAATTGTCTTTGAGGTGTTGTTTGTATGATGTTAGTTTTAATATGCATTTGATTTTTTTCTTAAAGGACTAGTTTTATTGTTGTTACAGCTATTCTTTTTGTAAGATAATCAGCTTTTGGTGTTTTATTAATTTGTTAGAAATGAGGTTGTCCCCTTCTTTATTCAGCTTCTTAGATTCAATTGTTGTTGATTGTATATTTTATTTAGGGCTTTTTGTTTACACAACCTTGGTCTAAAGGGCAGTATAGATTCTGGTTTTGATCTGGTTCTCTTTGTCTAAAGGACATCGTTTTCTTTTCTTTTTGAACTCTTCACTCTCTCAATTTTCAACTTGAATATGATTTTCCTATGAATTTTGTTTACTTGTATTTGCTTTTGTGGATAAGGTGGTTCTTCTTCGCTACTTTCATTCATGGGGAAGGTCACAACAACTTCTTCAACGCTGCCGCCTTTGTCTCAAGAAACTTCCAATTTTGATGAGGTTTATATGCAGCAAAGCTTGCTCTTTGATGATAGTCTCAGGGTATGTATGTTTTGCTACTATTTGATCTATAATTCTTTTGTCTAATGCTTTTGCTGCTTTGATTTGGAGTAGAATAGAGTTAGGATTTTGCGAATTATTTTAACTTTTCATCGTTTCTTCTAGGATTTGAAAAATCTGAGAACGCAGTTATATTCGGCAGCTGAATATTTTGAACTTTCGTATACCAATGATGATCAAAAACAGATGTGAGTTGCTTTTCTAAAGCCAGTATATATTTATGCTTAATTGTTAATGCTTGCATTTTCTCTATTCCCTTGCTTTTTGATTGTGTTTTCAGAGTTGTAGAAACACTGAAGGATTATGCTATCAAAGCTCTTGTAAATACAGTGGACCATTTAGGCTCTGTGACCTATAAAGTTAATGACTTGTTGGATGAGAAGGTTGTTGAAGTTTCTGGAGCAGAGCTACGTGTATCTTGTATTGAACAGGTATTATCAATCACCTCCAAATAAAGAAAGTTTAGTTAATCTACGCCGAAAGGCTTGTTTCGACAATACTTATGGCTGTTCAACACTTAGGAAGATACCTGGCTCTGTTCAATTCAAAGCATAATTTTGAAATGCAGTTGGGTTTAGAGATAGTCCCTTTGTGATTTTGTTGAAGTTCAAACTAATTATTACCGTAGGGAAGATCAATTTTACGAATCTCTAACATTGTTTTTCCTTAATGTGGCATATTAGAGAATAAAGACATACCAAGGGTGTATGGATCACAAGGGGATTACCCAACAGTCGTTGGTGATCAGTACTCCAAAATATCACAAGCGTTATGTCTTGCCAGGCACGTATAACGTTTTCCTCAACTCTATTACTATTAGAATAGTTTCTATATCGTTAAATGATCACACTCGCGTAATTTCAGTTGGGGAGACCATGATTGGTGCCAACCTCACGAAGTCAAAATATGTTGGATGCAGCCTTGAGGACGAAGAAGAGTGGCCTCACCTTAGAAATGGTATCTATTTTTACTGTCCAACATTTTAATTTCACTTATCTAAGAGACTACTAAAGAAAGTCTTATGTTGCGTTTATTCTGTTTGTATTCCAAAGTTGTTCGAGCTACAATTAGAGAAACGCCAACATCTACAACGACAAGGTAACTACAAATGCTTCATGTAATTATGGAATTAAGTTGATCAAAGAGTCAATGAGGTTTTGGATTTTACGATTATTTTGATTTGATGCAGTAAAGGGCGTTCACCGTCACCTTCTGTACAACCTCAAAGACCTGGACCCTTTTCGTTCACTTCGACAATGCCCCAAAAAGATTTAGGTTGTACACACTTACTATGACATGATACCTCAAAAAATCGTTGATATTATTACTTATTAGTATTTGAATTTTCAATCTTTTTTACATGTATTGAAGAGAAACGGTCTGTTTCACCATACCGTTTCCCGCTTCTACGTAGCGGATCTCGGTCAAGTAAACCTTCAACACCGAAGATGAGCAGATCAACTACTCCAAACCCAAGCAGACCAATCACACCAAATCCTTCTAATGCAGCAAAACAAAGGGTGAGTGACATAAATTAATATATGCTATTCAATGCATTGGCAATGAATTTTCTGTAGTTTATTTAACCGGTCTTTATTCATGTTCCTACCAGTACCCTTCTGAGCCACGCAAATCGGCTTCAATGCGATTATCTGCTGAAAGGGACAACGGAAAAGAGGTAGAACAATATCCGAGTAAAAGTAAAGGTCTCTTGAAGGCCTTATTAAGCAGACGCAAGTCTAAGAAGGATGACACACTTTATACATACTTGGACGAGTATTGATACCATAGAATCTATAGAAAGAACAGAAAATGTGGCGTAAAGTCTTGAAAACAAGTCAATTTTTGCTTTCTAGTTTTACCCATTTTGTTCTATAGGCTGCACTTCTTCAGCATTTCATCTGAAGTGTATACTGTACTTTTTATTTTCCAGTACTTTACTATTGCAAGATCCCAAAATTATCTTGTGTAACAGTTCAGAATTATTTTAAACATGGATCATGTAGTTATATAATCAAAGTAAATTTCACTTCATTTCTCTTCCTTTTGTGGTATATCTGGAAGCAAGGATGAAATTCATGATGCTTTTGGTAATTATATTATCAGTGTAAAATATTTACTGGTTTTGTCAATGATGAATCTCTATTAGAAAACCCGACTGACCATCTTTAATGGAATATTCTCTCCCAACCACATTTTTCCCCATCTACAAGATACTACAAATTAAATATAGTTTAACCTGAAAAACTGTCCCCTACAATTATTTCCACCATATTTGTCAGGTGCAAACATAAGTAAGGAGTGAACAACAAAATTAATGGTAACATGGACTTCTGTGTCTTGGTTTTGGAGTTTTGAAGTCACCATTTTCAATTCTCATAACTTCTCCCACCTAAAATGGAAGTGGATAAAGAAAGGGAATTATTCAAGTTACTCACATAGTCAAAATTTTAAAAATTCCTCTTGGTTCTGTATTTTAAATTTCTGAGGCGCGTGAAATACACAAAAAATTTGAAAGATACCAAAGCAAATGTTTAAAAAGTTTGAATTTTAGACTAACGGCGCGTTCCACCACATCATACTCAAAGTCAATCTCCCACAATATTTAAGAATTTGTCTGGATTTTAAAATCTAAAGTCAATCTCCCCTGATATTTAAGAATTTGTCTGGATTTCAAAATCTGGATTCTTCCATAATATTACTAATTATCACAAACTCGATTCAATAATGTTCAAGAGTGTGTCTGAATTTTGAAATCTTGAATATACCTTGTTATCACAAAATCAAAAGCAACTTCAGACAAGAGATGAAGAAAAACACAAATTAATATAAATATTTGTTATCACTTATAGAAAGTACTTAACATTACATAGATCTTTGTTAACATAAATCTAACATGATATTTCAGGATCAAGAGATGGTTGAGGACGTTTCAACATATTTAAAATATTGTTGGTCGATCTCGCCACTGTCGCATCTAACCTTGATTGGACCTTTGTTGCGTAACAGTGAAATGTATTCCACATAACTCTTAAATCTACATCCGTCTTTAGCTCAAACTTGTTGAACACTGTCTTTCCTTCGTTATCAATCGAGGATGAATGATTCGATTATCTGGGTATAACAAACGATTCTCTACTTTGGATTTCAGATATACAAGAGAGGGTGTCCATTGTGACCCAAAATTTAAAAAGAGACCTCACATTGTTGAAATAAACAAATGCAATATGTCAATATTTATCATTCTACTATGTTTTTATTAACAACATATGAGACATATTTATACAAGTTTCTTATCTTCAGAATTCAGATGACATAAAATCGGATGATCAGCTAACTTGCGACACAAAGCTTGGTTATGTGTACCACAAATCATATTAAATGTCCATGTATTATTCGCTTTGAGGTACCCGCACAACTTAAAATGACACCCACATTTTCTCATTCTGGTGTCATTGTGTTGCAACTTTCAAATAGACTATTTATACTTATCACTTCTTTCGTTATCTCATCGTCACAAATTTTTGTCTTCTATTATAATCAGAATCCGACCTCCGTACTGAATCTTAATTTGGCAGCCTCTGTGCAGACCCATTAAAGCATATTATGTTCACGTATAGCAGACTTCTGTTTATTTGTAAATTGTTTTCCAACATCTACATGAACATCACTCGGTTTAACATCCATAAATATTGTAGCCTCGAGACAGCTTCAAGATGCACCGTAACTACAACCAATCATAATGAAAGACATTTCAAATTCAACATCAAAACAGTTTGAATTTCAATTTTCGAACAAAATGTAATAGAATCCGGATTTGGAAATCAGGACACGACATACAGTTGAAAAAACCAAATGATCTCAACCAATTGTTACGTTAACAAAATTGTTCTTAAGTCATCTCTGATATTATGACTTCCGAAAAAGAGAGAGATCATATTTGTGTTCGTTTTAACGGAAAGAATTATCTTGTTTGGGAATTTCAGTTTCGGATGTATGTCAAAGGGAAAGGATTATGGAGTCACTTGGACGATGTCTCTTTGGCACCGTTAGAGACAACTGACTTAGATGCATGGGAAATAGAAGATGCTCAGATTATCACTTGGATTCTCGGTACTATTGATCCTCACATGATTAATAATTTGCGATCTTTTTCAACTGCTCAAGAAATGTGGAACTACTTGAAGCGTATCTATAACCTAGACAATGCGGCCAAACGTTTTCAGTTGGAGCTAGACATTGCCAATTACAAACAAGGCAATCTGTCTGTTCAAGAATATTATTCTGGTTTTTTGAATTTGTGGACAGAACACTCTGCGATTATACATGCTGAGGTACCCAAGAGTTCTCTCGCGGATGTCCAAGAGGTCTATAATACTAGTAGGCGAGATCAATTTCTCATGAAGCTTCGTGCAGAATTTGAGGTTGTCAGAGGTGCCTTGCTGAATAGGAATCCTGTTCCTTCTTTAGATACATGTGTCGGTGAACTTCTCAGAGAGGAACAACGTCTTGCTACTCAAAGATCCATGTCTCATGATGTTGTCATTTCTGAGTCTTCTATGTTTGCATATGCTCCTCAGGGTAGAGGTAAAGGTCGTGATATTCGACATGTCCAATGTTTCTCTTGCAAACAATTTGGACATTTTGCTCAGAGTTGCAGTAAGAAGTTTTGTAATTATTGCAAGCAGCGGGGCCATATTATCTCTGATTGTCCCACTCGTCCTCCACGATCAGCACAACGGTCGGTGCAAGCATTTCCTGCTAGTACAAGCTCTGCAGTTGGTCCTTCCATCACCAATCCATCTAATGGTGGTGCTCTCCAATCTGAAACAATCCAACAGATGGTACTTTCCGCTCTTTCAACTTTGGGAATTCAGGGTAAGTCTTCGAATGTTTCCTGCCCGTGGTTTCTTGATTCTGGTGCATCCAATCACATGACAGCCTCTTCTGAATACTTGCACAATTTACATTCTTACCATGGTAATCAGAAAATTCAAATTGCGGATGGTAATGCTCTCTCTATCACTAATGTTGGTGACCTCGACTCTGATTTTCAGGATGTGTTTGTATCACCTGGACTTGCTTCCAATTTATTATCGGTTGGTCAATTGGCTGATAATAATTGTAATGTAAATTTTTCTCGTGATGGTTGCCTTGTGCAGGAACAGGTTTCGGGGAAGGTGGTTGTGAAGGGGCCTAAAGTGGGAAGACTGTTTCCACTTCAGTTTATTTCTAGTCATTTATCTCTTGCTTGTAATAATGTCTTGAATTCTTATGAGGACTGGCATAGAAAATTGGGTCATCCTAACTCTGCTGTTTTATCTCTTGTTTTGAAATGATTCATAGTGATGTATGGGGTATGTCTCCTGTAGTTTCTCATGCTCGCTATAAATATTTTGTCACATTTATTGATGATTATAGTCGTTTTACTTGGATATATTTTCTTCGGTCTAAATCTGAAGTGTTTTCTATGTTTAAGAAATTTCTGACATATGTTGAAACTCAATTTCATGAAAGTGTTAAAAATTTTCGCTCTGATTCTGGTGGTGAGTACATGTCTCGTGAGTTTCAAGAATTTCTTCAACAAAAAGGCATTTTGTCTCAACGATCTTGTCCCAATACCCCCCAACAAAATGGGATGGCAGAACGCAAGAATCGTCATTTGCTTGATGTGACACACACTTTACTTCTTCAAGCTTCTGTACCACCCCGATTTTGGGTGGAGGCTCTTTCCACAGCTGTCTTCTTGATCAATCGTCTTCCTTCTACGGTTATTGATCTCGATTCTCCTTTTTTTCGTCTTTTTAAAATTAAGCCTAATTATAATGATTTACATACCTTTGGATGTGTTTGTTTTGTTCACTTACCTCCATTTGAAAGGCATAAGCTTGGAGCGCAGTCTGTTCAATGTGCATTTATGGGGTATAATCACTCTCATAAGGAATTTGTGTGTTATGATGTCACTAACCATCGTTTTCGTATTTCTAGGAATGTGACATTTTTTGATAATCAGTTTATGTTTCCATGTGTTTCTCCTGTCATGAATGATATTGTTACTCTTCCTAAGTTTTCTATTATGCCTCAATCTATAGAACGCTATAAACCAGGTCATGTATATGTCAGAAAACACAAACAGCAGGTTCCCACACCCCTTCCCGACGCTGAACCGCCACCTGGTCCTGTAATGGTTGAACCACGACGTTCTGGTCGAATATCTCGAGCACCAGATAGATATTCACCAGACAGGTATGATTCCTCACATACTTCTCTGACTGCCACACTCTCTAGCATATCTATTCCTACTTGCTATTCACAGGCTGTTAAAGATGTACGTTGGATAAAAGCAATGAATGAGGAACTTCAAGCTCTTCAAGAGAATTTCACATGGGATATTGTCTCTTGTCCTCCTGGTGTTAAACCCATTGGCTGCAAATGGGTGTATTCGGTGAAATTGAATTCTGATGGGTCCCTCAACCGTTTCAAGGCTCGCTTGGTTGCCTTAGGAAACAAGCAGGAATATGGAATTGATTATGATGAGACATTTGCACCGGTTGCCAAAATGACATCTGTTCGTACGGTACTCTCTATAGCTGCTTCTAACGGGTGGACTCCTCATCAATTAGATGTGAAAAATACTTTTCTTCATGGTGACCTGGCGGAAGATATTTATATGACTCCTCCTCAAGGTTTATTTCCGTCATCTAAGGGTGTGTGCAAGCTCAAACGCTCCTTATACGGTTTGAAACAAGCGCCTAGAGCATGGTATGAAAAATTTCGCTTCACTCTACTTGGGTTTTCCTTTACTCAGAGTCAGTACGATTCTTCTCTATTTTTTCATAGAACATCTACTGGAATTGTCCTACTTCTTCTGTATGTTGATGATATGATTATTACTGGTTCTGATCATGCTTCCATTCAAAGCCTTAAACAACAGTTACAAGCAGCGTTTCATATGAAAGATCTTGGTAATTTGCATTATTTTCTTGGTCTTGAGGTTCATTCTACATCCAAGGGCATATTCCTCCATCAACACAAGTATGCCACAGATTTAATTTCTATGGCTGGTCTGCAATCAGCTAATCCAGTAGATACTCCTCTTGAGGTTAATGTTAAATATCATCGTGATGATGGTGATCTGTTGCATGATCCCTTATTGTATCGTCAACTCGTGGGTAGCCTTAATTACTTGACTATTACTCACCCTGACATATCATTTGCTGTTCAACAAGTAAGTCAATTCATGCACTCTCCTCGCCACCTACACTTGGCAGCAGTTCGACGTATAATTCGTTACTTGAAGGGAAGCTCTCATCGTGGTTTATTCTTTCCTACTGGAGTTCCTCCTAAATTGAGTGCTTATAGTGATGCCGATTGGGCAGGGTGCCCTGATACTCGACGATCTGTCACTGGTTGGTGCATGTTTCTTGGCTCTTCATTGATCTCATGGAAAAGTAAGAAACAAGCGAGAGTCTCTAAATCTTCTACTGAATCTGAGTATCGTGCCATGTCTGCGGCTTGTTCTGAAATAATTTGGCTCCGTGGTCTTTTGGCTGAACTTGGATTTCCTCAAATAGAGCCAACTTCACTTTATGCTGACAATACAAGTGCCATCCAAATTGTTGCGAATCCTGTTTTTCATGAACGCACCAAACATATTGAAGTTGATTGTCACTCAATCCGTGACGCTTATGATGACAGAATAATATCACTTCCTCATGTCAGTACTCAGTTGCAGATTGCAGATATTCTTACCAAGGTTGTTCCGCGTCCACGTCATCAGTTTCTTGTTAGCAAATTGATGCTCATTGACAAGCAGCATCAATTTGAGGGGGGTGTGAATAGGAATTAGTTTAAATGTATTTATTTAGTGTAATTACCGATATAGCCCTGTAACCTTTATATATACGAGAAATAATAATGAGAAAAGTATGAAGCCAAGAATTATTGACATGAGCATCACCTGAAATTCCATATTTTTTATTCCTTTTGATGCCAAAATATAAAAGAATGTTGCTTTGAAGTAAAATCTTGAATCAGAATGGAAGATTTTTTTGTAGGTTTTTACAAAATATGGTGTTATGATCATGAAAAATAGTATACATGCAAGGTGATAGCCAAATTCGTTTTTGCACTTGAATTTTTAGAGATTGTAATCCAGACTAGGTCCAAAGATTAAATTCCGAGCATATTTATTCCGAGCATATTTTTGGCAAAAAATATGACATCTCTTTAATTTAGTGATTTGGTGCATAGTTGACGCATGCGATTTTGAAATTCAGACAATACGAAGAATATTTTGCAATTTTTATAGGATGTGTAGTGAACAACACCCTAATGAAAAGGGGGTGGGCCATTTCGTGCATTCACGGAACTGAATAAAAACTGCCTGCGATGTTAATGGTTTAATGTTGAAAAGTTTCATATCATATAGTACATAATATAGTGGAATGGAAATAATTCAAAGTCTCTAAATTTGTAATTTTTATTTTTTCTTTCTAATTTTTTAGTCAAGTAGTCTAGAGGCAGAGAATTTCACTTTTAAAAGTGAATAAGTGAAATGACAAAGGTGAATAAATGAGATGTCGCAGGTTCAAAATCGTACCCTATATCTGATGTTCTTGCACAGTTACCAACTAAATTGGCTTAACAAAACATTTTATTTTTTCTTTCTGCACAAACTTGTTCTAACCAATTTCCCAAATACTGGAAAATTTTCAAAAGCATGACACATTCTTTGTACACAAATGTCATCTTTAAATATATACATGTAACAGGTCTCAACCAACGAGAAATATTTACAAATGATGGAAATGGAAACAATGGACAGCATCACATAACATATACATACTATTTTGAATCATATCATCACAACAGAATAACTCAAACAACCTTAGTCAGTGTCTCAATCAAGATGTCATTTTGAAGGAAACATCCATCCCATGGTCCAACCAAGAAGCAAACCTGCACTAACAAGACTTAAACCCACCGCAAACGCGACAACGCATTTTCTAATTCCATGTTTTCTGTTACTAATCTTTTTCTTTTCAGATCTGCAACGATTTTTCTTAAAGTGCTTTCCCCTTTGTGGAAAGAGATTTAGCAATGGCTGGTTTTTGTCTTTGAGTTGAAGGCAGAGGTTCTCAAGCTGCAGCATGTAGAACCACTGCTTGTATGCAAAGAGCTGAGAAGCCTGTTTGAAGAAAAGACTCACAATATGCTCCTTCTCGTTGTAGGCTTGTTGCGCTGCTTTCTCAGCCTCTCTTGCTCTTGTTTGAGAATGACACAATGCTTCTAACAGCTCGGTAATGCTGCTGTTCTCAGAATTTATTTGAAAATCTTTGTTGCTTGAACCGGTATCTTTGATCTGGCCAGAACTGAACGAATAGAGCAGCATGGTTGACAATAAGTTTAATTTAGCACAATCATGAAATTTCTACTAAACAGTATTAAAGTAATAAGACATGAATTCACGTGTTGAATAAATAAAAAATGTAAAGAATTTCAATGTAGTAGTACTACCTGAAGTGACTGTCTGAATCCTGAAAAGAGCAACCAGAATTAGGTGTTCCAGATGTATAACCATCTGCATTGGAAGAACAAGTCTCGGCTTTCTGGTTTATTGACGATGATTTTATCTTATCATGATCAACACCCTTTGAAAATCTCGGCCCAAAATGCTTAGGCTGAGGATGAGGGAGATCACAATTCTCCACATGCTCAAGTGACTTCTGAGCAACCAAAGAAGCCAATTCATCTTTTCCAGCATTGCGCCACCAAGGCCCAGGTTTCTCGTTTCCCATCAAACATGTTGTCGTTTTCTCAGAGACTGAGAAGTCAGAAACATCGCAATCCATAAAATGACCATCCGAAAACCCAAACTCCTTCTGATCTTTCTTCTTGGGACTACAACGTAAATCTTTATTCAACGAAGCCTCAATTTTCCGCATCCTGCTATCATTGTTTTTCATACATGTAGAAGATACATTCCACGGCTGATCTACCGATAAATTATCACTTCCAATATAAGAAAGAGCATCAAAGTCAATGATCGACTGATCTTCCCCATTCTTAACATTTCCATCGAGAAATTCCTCATAGAACGCACCAAACTCTTTAGTCTTGCAGGAATAATTTGCTTCACACTCCATATCACTCTTCACATGTAGCCACCATTTCATATCTGGTAGCTTATCAGAATTTAGTTTTCGGTGCTTGCAAACCGAATCGGCCTGAATTGGATGATTAATTAAATTGCTAGGTTCCCAATCAGATACTAATTTTTTCGGAATCCGGTAATCTGCCATTAGTTCTTGGTCTTAAAGTAATGACCTAACTTAAGAAGCAACTTTTAATAAACACAGCATCTGGTGAATCAGTAAAAAATTAATCAACTTAGTTATAACAGTAGATAAATTAAAACATGAATGCAAGATCAACATCATAATGAAAGTTGATAATTTGTGATACATGTGAATGAAAGGTACTAAAGATAGTAAAGAAGTTTGATATTTATGATAGAATAAATGACTAGAGAAGTCAACTTCCAGAATTTGTATTGTTATGAGCTTGACTCAGACCTAAAACTGCCAAATCAAAGGAGAAAAGAGTGTAGTGGCAGAAATCTCAATACATGTTTGGATTCACGTTGAGTTTTAAACAGAATCAAGGTGATTTCATGAAACCAATCCAAACATACACGAATTCTATAGATTCATGGAATGGATGAGAGAATATAAAAGCAAAGAAAGATAAAGGAGTAATAAGTGATTAAATTAAAGGTGACATACACGCAAAGACAGAGATGGAGAGAAAGATTCGCCTCGCTTAATTACGATGATGAGTCGTGGTTTGCACGGAAACATGTTAGAAAGATTCATATTCGTATATGAGAGATCCATGGACAATTTTGTTTGATGTCATGTCCTTGTCATATACTTTTGGAGTTACCGACTGTGTCTTGTCTCATTAAAGTAAAATAAATAAATTTTCTACATTAAATATATTAATTAATAAATTTTCATTTTGACAAATACTACTTTGATTAATTCATTACTTTCGGATTAATATAAAGCGGTAAGAAGAATTTGAAGTACATGGTCCCAGTTCATTTGGTAGCTCTCTGTAGAGCGCAGATTCGAATCTGCGATATCCCACATTTCATACAAATCGGTTATAATTGTGTTCGTTATATAAATAATGTTAAAATGTTAACTTTACAGGTACATAACTACAGTTATTTCCAGACAAAAAACTCAATGGATTGAATGGGACGCACCATATCATTTTTTTTTCAAATAACTAAATATTTACCCTACCTTGTGTGTTTAAATAGCAAAAATATCGTGTCATTTTTCTACTTAAAAATCAAAAGGTAAAACTAAAGAAAAACTCAAATCTAATATACTCTTATTTTTTTGTTCCAATAAAGAAAGAAAACAACTTAGATGAATACTGAATAGTACCTAAACGCTCCATTCAATTATTGCACGTCACTCTCGTACAAGCGACAATTTCAATTTACTTGCATGTATGTATTTATGAAGTCAAATACATCTCCAAAACGCAATGAATACAACTCTTAGAAGGGAGGGTGACACTCATAACAAAACTAATACTCATCTATTTCCAATATTGCAAACATTATAAACATATTATACCAATTTAGTGATGATCCATGTGCTTATGTTTCTTCCTAAGCACATATAGCCTTCTCTGCAGAAGAAGCTTTTCATCTTTTCTCCCTAACTTATCTAAATAGTATACAATTTTTTTCAAGGTAAGCAAAACTTGCTCGCTCTCATATCCGAATCCTTTCTCTTGGATACTCAGGATCCTTCTAACTAGCTCCAGTAAATCTCTGTCATCTTTACCAAGTCTGGTTTGAATAGAGACTAAGCAGTCCAAAGCCTCCCCGACAGGAAGAGAGTCTTCTCCAAATGCCTTTTCACGGATGCGCAAAACCTCTAGGGCGAGTTTCTCTGCTTCTTCGTCGTTTTTCAAATGGTATAGTGTGGCAGCAAGTTGCAACATAGGGAAGCTGATGGACTGATCATCGGTTCCCTTATGCTTTATCATGATTTGCAAACTTCTTCTCAGCAAATGCTCTGCCTCAGCGTGATTCTTTGACCGTGTGTGCGAAGTTGCGAGATTCATCATGTGTGTTGCTAAGCTAGGATGCTCCTTTCCTTTGTACTTCTCTGTGATCAATAGGCACTCCTCTAATATCTCTCTGCCTTCTTGTCCTCTTGAAGTAAAACAACAGAAACCACCAAACACAATAAATTTTTAGTCACATATGTATCAAGTTTCAATCAAATAGCTTAATATGTTCTTATTTCTTCAAATCTTAATCTTAGTGATACAGCAAAGTCATTACGTTTTCTAAAGATACAAACGGGACGGGTCGTAAAAATTACTTTTAGTTGTCTGACTTTATTCTTAAATGCCAAAAGTACTTCAATCATTTGATCCTACTAAGTTTATAAAGCTTACCTCCCAGAAGTATGGAGTAATTCAGCAAGATCTACCCTCATTTTCTCCAATATACTGTTGTCTGGTGACATGTAATTTGAATCCTGCATGACCTTCAGAGCACTTTTCAATAAATGAATTGCTTCACTTGACTTCCCTACAAAAATATATTGCACATCAATATTTCTTCCAATTCATGACTTGAGTCTCGATTGGGTAACCATGCGTGGATTCCATTTAAAGAGCGAACAAAAGCATGACTACTTTAAGTTTCATATATGGCTTAGCTTTTGGGGGAACAAACAGAAATACACAGAGAACATCAAGCTTCTACTATTTTGCATACCCAATCATACTTTTCTATCAACACCAAATAAACATCTCGTGTGCATTAACGTGTTTATTCCACCATTATTTTACATGGTACAAGATCCATTATACTTGAAAGAACTTCTAACCTACACTCATGGTAACTGTGCAATCGGTAAACAAATGGACACGGGAAGAAAAGACATTAGAAGAGTATGATTATGAAGTTACCTAGAGCACACTTTACTTGGGCTAGGGAACTCATAGCCATTCCAATTCGTCCATCATTTTCTCCGTATACTTTTGTGTAAATGCTTAGAACCCTATAAAAAACAACAAATACGAGTTAATATAGAAAAAAGCAGAACCAAAGCACAAAATATGGAAGGAGAAAACAAAATTAGGAAGTTTAACCTAGTAAAACGACTTTCAGCATCATTGACTCTTCCTTCTTTCAGTAAAAGATTGCCAAGACTAAGTAAAGGTACAACCAAATCCTTACTTTCAGCACCTTTATTTGATTCCAAAAGTGTGATTACATGTTGGTATATCTCTATTGCTTTTGTGGCTTTTCCAATTGAACCAAGAGCTTTTGCTATACCCAAATGGGGTGTGACAAGAATAGTGCTATCCTTACCTAAAAGAATAATCATATTGAGAATACCAGAATTTAAAAAATGGAACACAGCAATAGACAGATAATTTCCGCTAATGTATGGAAAACATTTAAAGTAGCTTATGATTTAGACTACATATGCCCAATTGAAAAATGCCGAGAAAATTCCACAAGTCTTTTAATCAAACAAATAACCAACACAAAATACCAGCAACCATTAACTGCAGGTAAATAATATATCAGATCAAGACTAACATAACTAACGGAAAAATGCCCTCACCGTAAATCTTTTCCACGATGCAGACAGCCCTTTGATACATGTCTAGAGACTCTTCAAACTTGTTCAATCTCGCATACATACTTCCCATATGCATAAGTATTGAACTTAGATGTGGTTCATCATCCTTTAAAGTATCAACAACTTCTTTCAACTGGACAATACAGAAAACACATAAATGCATTGATTACTATACTCATGCATGATACAGATTCTGAAACTTGAACTAATGGCACACCGGCCTAACAAGAAATCAAAATGACTGAAACGGACGGTGGAGGAAAAAAAATACCAAATTCAATAGATAACCAACAAATTTCAAGTCTCCAACAGCCATGTAACCGAGTGCAAGTATATCCAAGATAGCAGCTTCTTCTATTCCTTTAGTTCCTACACTAAGCCTCTCTTTCACCATTTCATAATTCGCATTAAGAAGATCTACGGCGTCATTTTTCTTCCCCATCTTGATCATTTTTTTTACTTCACCAAATAATTCTTCCAAATCTTTCTCAAAGCTGCTGAATATGTGAAATAAGGAACTTTCAGGGTCAATAGGCATTAAAATACAACCGACATAAATAATAGAAGAAAGTTGAATCACCTCTGATGGTCATTAGTAGGTGAATGGGCATCCCTATGTAGTGGTCCTGTCCCTCCAAGTTCCAATGACCTAGGGAAAGCTCTTGAAATGCAGAATCGAGACATGGTCCGAATAGGTATAACGTAAACGTTTTCATTGTAACTTTGTCTTTGATTACAACCCGAAAAACATGTTATTCTTTTGAACTCGTGCAGGGAAAGCACACGGGGAAGCTCTTTGCTTGTCCTAATTGTGGAACATATAACAAAGATGTTAACCAAGCCATTGCAAATGGTAAAATTGAGAAGTGAGAGTTTAAAAAAATCAAGAATTGAAGGTACCTGAATGCAGTGAAAGATGGAGAAGGAACACAAAGTGAAGTTTCCATAGCACATGTGTAAGAACACAGTTTCGAGCAAGAACAGAAGAGGATAGAGCGTGGCTTTGTGTTTTTTTGTTGTTTGAAAGCCGGTTTTATTTCTGGGCCTCCACTTTTTTTCTTCTTATTTCTGGGCCTCTCGCACATATTAATTTTAAAAATATTAAAAGCACTTCCCTTTTTAATAATACCACCTCCTATTAGTAAAATATAAACCACAAGACGAATCTGGTGTTTAGTACCGTACGAAATCAATAATATTTTGTTTGTTATACATACTAGAATGTTAAAAAGTTGAAATGTAAAAATGCAAAACATAGAACTCATACTTGAGGTCTAGTTCTTTGTAGCTAAATTATGCATTTAGTCCATATTAGTATATATTACTTTTATTTTAGTTTCTATAATATTTTTTTCAAGTTTCAATAATTTTTTAAAAAGTATTTTGTTTTTTTATTTAAAAATGCTGAGGTGACTTGTATTTATTCATGTGGCAACTTAAAATAATACTATAGACTATTCATTTGTTTAGATTTATTGAATAATTAATGTATTCAGTCAAATGTAATTAAAAAGTGAAATGTCTCTTATATAAAAAAAGAAGGTAATACTAACTTAAAAATGTCATATTTCATTGCATACACTCTAAATGGAATTAAAAAAATGGAGGATTGAATAAAATGAGATGAAATGTGTTTCGTCGTGTTCCATTCCATCCTACTTCCATCATTATTATCAAATTCAAACAATGAAATTTTATTATGTAACAATTCTTTTCATTCCATTTCATACCACTAATCTAAATATATTTAGATATGGCAAATTAATTCGGCCCCACCAAGACCCGGCCACCTCGCTCTAAATTAATCGGGAAAATTAGAATTAAATGGGGGCAGGTGCGAGAAAAACTCGATATTTAATTACGGGGGAGGTTTTTGTTCCTAAGGAGATAACTATTGGACACGATGTTGAAACAACAGGTCCAAGTTGATAAACCAGTATGACATCAAATTAACAGCAACAATAACAATGCAGCAAACAATAAAATACCACAACCGATTGGTAATTCAGTTCGGTGAAACAACATCTATGTCTAGAGGACACTCTATCCCAGAAAGGAAATTCATTACTTCGAATTAGTACAGTTAGTCTTATAGGAACAACATCCCCATAATGTTCAATGCCTTTTCCAAATCCTAGTAACCTTCTATTTAGGACTCCCCCTAAATACGAGGACCCCTCTCATTTTCTCTCAATCACTAATATCAAGTTATCAACTTAACCATTAACACAATGTTGAATTTACAACTCAACTAAGACAAACCAACAACTATGCCAAGTTACTGAAGCAATAGTGTGATATACACAAACAAGTTTAAACACTAATCCTTATGATAGATTAGAGTGGAATATAAGACTCAAAAATCCTAGCACAAAGAACTGAATCCTAGTGCTAAAAAATCATATCAAACATGAGAATTGAGTCCACTTAAATAGCAATGTGTTATAGACTTTTCTCCTTTGGTTAAATTTATCTATAATAATAGATGAATCTGTTGGATTTGATTTGCCCATAAAAATCTCCAACAAAATATATGATTTGTTATATTTTAAGTTCAAATTTAAATATCCATTTAACTCTGACTTAATGTTCAACAACCATCAAATAAATCACACAAACATTGCTAAACAATTTGCAATAAATCTGATTGAATCCCAATTAGAAATTTTGCACCTAGCAACTGTCAATAGGTTTAATGACTGCATTTATGATAATTACTAATCAGAATATTTGTGCATAAATGTATATTATACTGCACTATCTGATTTATTAGAATATAATTAGTAGTGTTAATTAGCATAATAAACTGCATAAATGTATATATGGCAGTTTCTGATTTATTAGGAAGAATAGCCCATTTATCTTGTAATTTAACGTGTATATATATGAGAATTCTCCCAAGGGAAGAATACACAGTTTTCACTCATAGAATCTGAGTTTGACATGGCATCAGAGCATGTCACGATCCAAAATCTAGTCTTTGTTCTCTAGTTTTGTCTTTCAGCTTCGAATTTCCCGGTCTTGTTCTTTTCCCCCTTTTTTTTTTTCCAATCAAGATTTCCATCTCGTGTTTCCAATGTTCTTCGATTCAATGTCAAAAGAAAAACAAGATGTTTTCATGGTTCGCCTTAATGGCAAAAACTATTCAGCTTGGGAATTCCAATTCTCTTTATATGTCAAAGGAAAAGATTTATGGGGTCATGTTGATGAAACAACTCCTGCCCCTAACAAAGACAAAGATAAGGTTGAACATGCTAAATGGGTGGTCAAAGACGCTCAAATCATGTCGTGGATCATTGGTTCGGTTGATCCCAACATTGTTCTGAACCTTCGACCATACAAGACTGCAGCAACAATGTGGGCTTACTTGAAGAAAATCTATAGTCAGAACAATGCAGCCCGAAGATTCCAACTTGAGCACGACATAGCTAATCTCAAACAGGAAAGTCTCTCTATATCTGATTTTTACTCTCAATTCATGAATCTTTGGGCTGAATACACTGATATAGTTTATTCAAATTTAAGTATCGAAGGCCTAAGTACAGTACAAACAGTTCACGACACTACTAAACGAGATCAGTTTCTTATGAAATTGAGATACGATTTTGAAGGTATCCGCTCAAATCTGATGCATAGAGATCCAGTACCCTCATTGGATGTGTGTCTCAATGATTTGTTACGTGAAGAACAGCGCTTGCTTACACAATCCATCATTGAAGAACAAAAATCATCTACTGTCCCAGTGGCATATACAGCACAAGGGAGGTCAAGAAACCATGATATGAGCAATATTCAATGCTTTTGTTGCAAGCGCTCTGGGCATTATGCCTCCAACTGTCCAAAAAAATTCTGCAATTACTGCAAAAAGGATGGGCATATTATAAAAGAATGTCCAACTAGGCCACCAAAGCGAAATGCAACAGCCTTCACAACTTCGGTTGATTCGTCTACTGCTGTCCAACAAAATGCGCATACTGCTGCCCAACAAAGTGTGCCTACTGCCGCCCAGACTTTGACCCCTGAAATGGTTCAGCAAATGATCATTTCAGCGTTCTCTGCTTTGGGATTCTCAGGTAAATCATCTTCACCTTGGTACTTTGATTCTGGGGCTTCAAACCACATGACCAACAAAGCTCAATTTCTTAATAATGTCACCAAATATTCTGGTAACCTCAAGATACATACTGCTGATGGAAATCAATTACCTATCACAGCAACCGGTGATATTTCTTCAACTTTAACCGATGTTTTTGTTTCTCCTGGTCTCACTAGTAATCTTATTTCTGTTGGTCAATTAGTTGACAATGATTGTCAAGTACAATTCTCAAAATCTGGTTGTCTTGTGCAGGATCAACACTCAGGGACGATAATTGCGAAGGGGCCTAAAGTTGGACGTCTCTTTCCACTCAATCTATCTTTGTTTCCAAGTCTTTCTTTACCTTCTATTTTGTGCAATGTTGCAACCGTTGATTATCAAATGTGGCATAGGCGTCTTGGGCATCCAAATTTTAATGTACTCCATGACATACTAAAATCTGGTTTTCTTGGAAATAAGCACACTCCATCTCTTAATTCTATTGATTTTGATTGCATTCCTTGTAAGCTTGGCAAAAGTAAAATTCTTCCTTTTCCAACACATCAACCGAAAGTAACACAACCTTTTGATATTATCCATAGTGATGTTTGGGGAGTGGCACCGATTATATCTCATGCAAATTACAAATATTTTGTAACTTTTATCGATGATTATAGTCGTTTTACATGGGTCTATTTTCTGCGCTCAAAAGATGAAGTTTTTTCCACTTTTAAATTTTTTAATGCTTATGTTCAGACTCAATTTTCATCCAAAATCAAAATACTTCGCTCTGACAATGGGGGCGAATACACATCAAACTCTTTTCAAGAATTCTTGCAATCTAATGGGATTGTATCTCAAAGATCATGTCCTTCAACTCCCCAACAAAATGGGGTAGCTGAAAGAAAAAATCGTCATTTGCTTGATGTTGTCCGCACACTTTTAATCGAGTCTAATGTGCCAACACGATTCTGGTGTGAAGCCCTATCCACAGCAGTTCATCTTATAAACAACTTGCCATCCCCATCAATAAATAATGAATCTCCGTTCAGCCGAGTATTTGGTAACCCACCAGATTACTCCACTCTTCGTGTTTTCGGATGTGTGTGTTATGTTCATCTTCCTCCACGAGAACGCACTAAACTTACGGCACAATCTGTTGAATGTGCTTTTCTTGGATATTCATCTCATCAAAAAGGATTTCTATGCTATGATCCTAATCTTCGTCGAATTCGGGTTTCTAGAAATGTCATTTTTTTTGAAAAAAAATATTTTTTTGCAACCCATCATGATCTTCCTTCTTCTACATTTTCTGTTTTGCCACTGTTTTCTAACTCTTCTACAGGCCAGCCATCCTCTAAGCCTCTGTTGACCTACCAAAGACGCCGTGTTGTCACCCAAAATCAGCCAGCTGACTCCCACGGGCCCCTTCGAGAAAGTTCCTCGACTGCTGATCCAATACAAGAACCAGAACCAGGCCCTGTACGACAGAGTACGCGCATCCGTAAGCCGCCAGAAAAGTATGGTTTCTCTAATCCCTTATCCTTTACAGCAGCATTATCTTGTGTTTCTATTCCTTCTTCTTATACACAGGCAATGGAGCATGGTTGTTGGCAGACAGCTATTGAAAATGAACTTTTGGCCTTAGAAGAAAATCAAACATGGGAAACTGTACCTTGTCCTCCAACTGTTAAACCTTTAGGCAGCAAATTTGTGTTTTCTATAAAGTTGCGTTCTGATGGATCAATAGATCGTTACAAGGCTCGTTTGGTAGTACTTGGAAATAAGCAAGAGTATGGACTAGACTATGACGAGACTTTTGCCCCGGTCGCCAAGATGACTACTGTCCGCACCATTCTTGCTCTTGCTGCATCACAATCCTGGCCACTACATCAAATGGATGTGAAAAATGCATTCCTACACGGTGATCTTAAGGAAGAAGTTTATATCAAACTTCCCAACGGTATGCCCACTTCTTCCTCAAATACTGTTTGCAAACTAAAACGATCGCTATATGGTTTAAAACAGGCACCACGCGTATGGTTTGAAAAGTTCCGATCTACCTTACTTGGTTTTTCATTTATTCAAAGTCAATATGATCCATCTCTTTTTCTACAAAGGACTCCTAAAGGCATTGTGGTGCTTCTTGTTTATGTGGATGATATTGTGGTGACTGGTTCTGATCAAGAAGGTATCTCTACAATCAAACACATGTTGCATTCATCTTTTCACATGAAAGAATTGGGACGTCTTACTTACTTCTTGGGGTTAGAGGTACATTATCAACCTGAAGGAATTTTTGTAAATCAACAAAAGTACATTAAGGATCTAGTCCAACTTGCTGAACTCACAAGCGGAAATCCTGTTGACACTCCCATGGAAGTTAATGTTAAATATCGACGAGATGAAGGTGACCTTCTTGATGATCCAACTCTTTATCGCAAGCTGGTTGGTAGTCTTATCTATGTAACTATAACTCGCCCCGATATATCTTTTGATGTACACACGGTTAGCAGGTTCATGCAAGCACCACGACATTTCCATTTTTCAGCAGTGCAGCGAATCATTAGATACCTCATTGGAACCTCAAAACGGGGTTTATTTTTTCCTCATGATACGACACTCCAACTTCAAGCATACAGTGACGCTGATTGGGCAGGGTGTCCAGACACAAGAAAGTCTACTACCGGTTGGTGTATGTTCTTAGGAAATGCTCCTATTTCTTGGAAGTGTAAGAAACAAGATTCAGTTTCAAAGTCATCCACCGAAGCCGAATACCGTGCAATGTCTGCTGCTTGTTCTGAAATAATATGGTTGCGCGGTCTTCTTACAGAACTTGGATTCGCTCAAGCACAACCAACTTCGTTATATGCTGACAACACTAGTGCTATACAAATTGCAGCGAATCCAGTTTACCATGAACGAACGAAGCACATTGAGGTTGATTGTCACTCTATTCGGGAAGCCTATGATCGAAGAGTTATCAATCTACCTCATGTTTCCACATCTGTTCAGACAGCTGATATCTTCACTAAATCATTGACACGTCAGCGGCACAATTTTTTAGTTAGCAAATTGATGCTTGTTGATTTACCAGCATCAATTTGAGGGGGGATGTCAATAGGTTTAATGACTGCATTTATGATAATTACTAATCAGAATATTTGTGCATAAATGTATATTATACTGCACTATCTGATTTATTAGAATATAATTAGTAGTGTTAATTAGCATAATAAACTGCATAAATATATATATGGCAGTTTCTGATTTATTAGGAAGAATAGCCCATTTATCTTGTAATTTAACGTGTATATATATGAGAATTCTCCCAAGGGAAGAATACACAGTTTTCACTCATAGAATCTGAGTTTGACAGCAACATCCAATATAGCCTGCTGTCCAGAGCTAGATGTTGCATTGCACACATGTTAGAACATCGTATTCCACATCCTGTACAAGAACATCAAAGTCAACTCTCTTCATTAATCTTATTCGTAGAGTGAATCTTGGATAAAATAATTATGAATTAATACTGCAATACCATATGTCTATTGTCAGATACCAGATGTTGCAACACTTTGTTGGAACATCGTGTTCCACATGTGTCCCTTATGCACCAGAAACAACTTGAACATACTCCACGTTGTTTTGCATGATGCAGCCAATCCAAAAGGACCAACAATCTCCCCATTTGATAAAGTTTGGAAAAATAACTCTTTAAGTAGAAAATACAATTGAGTACCAAAAGATCTCGTACTGAAAACAATCATGAGTAGTAGCAGAAGAACATTCATCATAACATACATCATCAACAAAAGCAAAACAATAACATAAATTAGTAGCATGGTAGTTGCTACATATTAGCCAGTTGACACACAATGCTCCCATAAATAGTTAACATGTAATCATTCCTGATAGCTTAGTCATGCATGCACACACAATTGCTAGTCAGTAGTCAAAGGTCTGAAGTTACTACTAACACATAACCATATCAGCACACACAGATTTGAGTCAAATGCTTCAGCATATGTGCTTTCCATAAAAAACCATATAACCATAATAGTTAGTACCAAATGCACCAGTTAGTAATAAACACATAAGAGATCAACATATATTAGCTGCTCTCGTTCAGTAGTTGGTAATAAAAAAAACTACCCATACTCACAATTACTTCCTCTTTTTGCCACAATTTGGAAAAGGTGTTCAAAATATTGGTCAGTCATCACAGAGGTTAGTATGTTAACACATACACACACAAGGAGTAGACAAACCATCAACCAATATCACAATTTTTGAACACGATGCTAGAGGATCATGGAAATTATTGGTACAAAATTATAACAACTATCAAGTCATTACAAAACCAGAACAAAACATGCTTAAATATAAGGACAAAATAAAAAGAAAAATACCAGAATTCAACACCCTTCAGACTTGATCTTTAGACCATCCTCTTGAATCCATGTAGGTAACTCAGTCTTCATCAGCATCTTAGTCACTTTCTGCCACATGTTTTTTCTTTGAGGTCTTCATCTTTGTCACATATGTCTTTCCTGTCAGAGATGCTCCTACTAATTTACCACCATTTGTAGAGGTGGAGCCAACACCCTTGTTATTTTTCTACTCAGGCTTAATGCATGTATCAATTTATTTATTGATATTAATTCTCTTGTTATAGTAACACTTCTTTTGATTCTCATTACTCAGTTTGAAGAAAATAGGCCTTTGATGGAAGTGATCTCTGAGAGCAAGATAGAGATAGATATAGATTATTCTTTCTTGTAACGAAGGTCCAAATAAAAATATGTTTTGAAACAAGTAAAGTCATCCCTGTTTCAAGTGCAGCACATACCAAAAAGGAGAAAAAGTCCCTTGCACTCCTCCCTAGCTTTTGTAACACCCCAAATCTACACGGTAATCATAATAAAAATCAGAGTATAAATTTCAAACAAATTCATTTGAGGTATCACATATTCGTCATTCAAAAACAATTATGGCTCATTTGCCTTCATATAGATACATAGCACGTAACTTAAAACGGACAGTTAAATCATTAATCAAAAATCACTTTATTTCAAATTAAATGATTAACTCGCAGTGGAATCATCAAACTTCATACGGTAACTTTAAGTTACAATTTAAAACGTAATTCACTTAAAAATTCAGCAAACAAAATAATAAATAAAACAATCGCTTTATCCCCCCGAGTGCTACGTATCAGAGCAAGACACCGACTCGAATAACATCAACTAAAGACTTCATAAAATCACTTCAAACTTCCATCGCTATCTTGAGTACCTGTCAATTTCCCATGGTAGGGAAACATCATTCAGAAGGGGTGAGATATCTACCAATATAAACAAACGCATGATAAATAATATATTAGAATTAAATCATACAAAATCATCACTTCACAGTCATAAAACTATAAATCACTTCACATCGCAAAAATCAACTCATGCCACTTCAAATGAGACACAACTGTGCATATGCATGTGGTACCCAGGGCTTCAGCCCCCATCGCCAATTGCCAGTTAAACAGAGGCATCAAGGCATAAGCCTTCGTCGCTAATTTGCCAATCCAGGCCGTCGCCAAAATATGCAATGTATGCAACTCGATAATGCACATCACACAACATACAACATAAACAACAAGTCCTCGTCGTCAGGCATAAGCCTATATCACCAATTCATTTACCAATAATTAGAGGTAAACATCGTCGCTGAAACTTCCTGAAACTTTGCATAAAACAACAAAATATAGCAACATACACATCACTGATAAATCCCAAAGAAAATAGCAACCCATCGTATTCAACATAATGCACGAAACAACCAATATACAACAACATCATTATAACTTCATACTCATTCAAGACTCCAACAAAATGTTTTTATTAACTTATTCTATACTCTTAACTCGCGACAATTTATAATAATTAATAATTATAACTCGACAGAGTTTCCAAGAACTCTAAACAATTCTATAATAATCTATACAACTCTAAAGTGCCAAAAAAATAAATACTCTACTGACAACTCTTACAGGTAACTCTTATGAACTCAATTGACTAATGGTCTGACTCAAGTAATAATGAAACAACTCTAAAAGGTCAACTACCTTTAATTTTAATTTTATGGTTTATCAGATTTTATTCTAGACAACTCGAAAGAAACTCTGACAACCTTATTGACAGCTCTAATAACCTTATTGACAACTTTAAAAGGATTGAAAATAATTTAAATTGGCAAAATAATCTAAATATATATCTTTAACTAAAAGCTCCTAAAATTATTATATTAATTATATTTAATTATAATTATTATTGCTATTATATTATTTAAACAACCTAGATATTGTAAGGGCAATCTCTCTCGCCGTAAATAACATGGCTAAGTTCTCGGATCGAAATACATACATGGTTAGCAAGTAACACAGCGACACTAATAAAATAAATAAGCCATTAACCTTTTGGCATATGTAAATCGAAATCATATATCAGTAAATACATATAAACACATGGTTATCATACACTAAGGCATGTGTGTCATGTATATAATATATTAAAATAAAGATTATGCCATTAGAATATACTTGCGATTGAAACAACCGTACACAGTGCGGTAACCATTATCAAACAAAATATCTATAATTAAATTATTATTAAACAACAACTACATCATCAACAATAACGACACCACAACAATTTTACACAGACCCAATCCCTACATAATATTCATCATAAATCCGGTTATAGAGTTAGAATCTCACCCTTACCTTATTTAACGGTCGCTCTAACTCCGATCAAATTCCTAATTTATGTTTCCGGTTTGCACTTCTCGTATCCTCTCCTTCCAAACCCTTGTGCTTCCAATTCCTTGCACTAGTTTTGTTTCTACGTAAAAACCTAAATCTCATGTTTCTATTCTTTTTAATAATACTACTAATTCCAATAAATCTCCTTGTTTTAATGGGCTTAATTCTACACCTCCTGTTCTACTACTTCTAACACTAAAATAGGCCCAACATAAAATAATTCTACTAATCTATACTTATTTCCAATATTATTTCATTAAACTCCCTATTTTCTCTTTATCTCATATTTTCCGGTCTAATCTTATTTACTCGGAAAATTCCCAAAACGATACACGTCACTCTAATAATATTTATAACACTAAAAATATTAAAAATCTTGATTAATTATAGACCCGCTATCCCGAACTAATACCGACTAAATCGTCCCAAAATACGAAAAATTTCACTAAACACTCCAAACATCTAGATTAAGCGAATAATCGAATTTCCGGGCGTTACAACTCTCCCCCACTTAAAAGATTTTCGTCCTCGAAAATTTACCCGACACCACCATCATCAACTTCACTTCCACATCCAACCTTCCAACATATCAATCAATTGACATATCTCACATCGACTACGCATATGTCAACCATTACGGTACCTCTTTGCAACCTTGTAACTAAACCACATCCGAGAAGCAAAGCTTCTCCCCCACTTTGCTCAAACTAATTCCTGCAACGAATTAAACAAGTACCAACAGTGTTTCACACACTTGTCGCACACTAAGGGATAACATACTGACAGTATTCAACTGTCGCACAATTCAACTAGCTCGACAACTTGGCCGGACGGACCGACCTGCTCTCATACCACTAATGTAACACCCCAAATCTACCCGGTAATCATAATAAAAATCAGAGTATAAATTTCAAACAAATTCATTTGAGGTATCACATATTCGTCATTCAAAAACAATTATGGCTCATTTGCCTTCATATAGATACATAGCACGTAACTTAAAACGGACAGTTAAATCATTAATCAAAAATCACTTTATTTCAAATTAAATGATTAACTCGCAGTGGAATCATCAAACTTCATACGGTAACTTTAAGTTACAATTTAAAACGTAAGTCACTTAAAAATTCAGCAAACAAAATAATAAATAAAACAATCGCTTTATCCCCCCGAGTGCTACGTATCAGAGCAAGACACCGACTCGAATAACATCAACTAAAGACTTCATAAAATCACTTCAAACTTCCATCGCTATCTTGAGTACCTGTCAATTTCCCATGGTAGGGAAACATCATTCAGAAGGGGTGAGATATCTACCAATATAAACAAACGCATGATAAATAATATATTAGAATTAAATCATACAAAATCATCACTTCACAGTCATAAAACTATAAATCACTTCACATCGCAAAAATCAACTCATGCCACTTCAAATGAGACACAACTGTGCATATGCATGTGGTACCCAGGGCTTCAGCCCCCGTCGCCAATTGCCAGTTAAACAGAGGCATCAAGGCATAAGCCTTCGTCGCTAATTTGCCAATCCAGGCCGTCGCCAAAATATGCAATGTATGCAACTCGATAATGCACATCACACAACATACAACATAAACAACAAGTCCTCGTCGTCAGGCATAAGCCTATATCACCAATTCATTTACCAATAATTAGAGGTAAACATCGTCGCTGAAACTTCCTGAAACTTTGCATAAAACAACAAAATATAGCAACATACACATCACTGATAAATCCCAAAGAAAATAGCAACCCATCGTATTCAACATAATGCACGAAACAACCAATATACAACAACATCATTATAACTTCATACTCATTCAAGACTCCAACAAAATGTTTTTATTAACTTATTCTATACTCTTAACTCGCGACAATTTATAATAATTAATAATTATAACTCGACAGAATTTCCAAGAACTCTAAACAATTCTATAATAATCTCTACAACTCTAAAGTGCCAAAAAAATAAATACTCTACTGACAACTCTTACAGGTAACTCTTATGAACTCAATTGACTAATGGTCTGACTCAAGTAATAATGAAACAACTCTAAAAGGTCAACTACCTTTAATTTTAATTTTATGGTTTATCAGATTTTATTCTAGACAACTCGAAAGAAACTCTGACAACCTTATTGACAGCTCTAATAACCTTATTGACAACTTTAAAAGGATTGAAAATAATTTAAATTGGCAAAATAATCTAAATATATATCTTTAACTAAAAGCTCCTAAAATTATTATATTAATTATATTTAATTATAATTATTATTGCTATTATATTATTTAAACAACCTAGATATTGTAAGGGCAATCTCTCTCGCCGTAAATAACATGGCTAAGTTCTCGGATCGAAATACATACATGGTTAGCAAGTAACACAGCGACACTAATAAAATAAATAAGCCATTAACCTTTTGGCATATGTAAATCGAAATCATATATCAGTAAATACATATAAACACATGGTTATCATACACTAAGGCATGTGTGTCATGTATATAATATATTAAAATAAAGATTATGCCATTAGAATATACTTGCGATTGAAACAACCGTACACAGTGCGGTAACCATTATCAAACAAAATATCTATAATTAAATTATTATTAAACAACAACTACATCATCAACAATAACGACACCACAACAATTTTACACAGACCCAATCCCTACATAATATTCATCATAAATCCGGTTATAGAGTTAGAATCCCACCCTTACCTTATTTAACGGTCGCTCTAACTCCGATCAAATTCCTAATTTATGTTTCCGGTTTGCACTTCTCGTATCATCTCCTTCCAAACCCTTGTGCTTCCAATTCCTTGCACTAGTTTTGTTTCTACGTAAAAACCTAAATCTCATGTTTCTATTCTTTTTAATAATACTACTAATTCCAATAAATCTCCTTGTTTTAATGGGCTTAATTCTACACCTCCTGTTCTACTACTTCTAACACTAAAATAGGCCCAACATAAAATAATTCTACTAATCTATACTTATTTCCAATATTATTTCATTAAACTCCCTATTTTCTCTTTATCTCATATTTTCCGGTCTAATCTTATTTACTCGGAAAATTCCCAAAACGATACACGTCACTCTAATAATATTTATAACACTAAAAATATTAAAAATCTTGATTAATTATAGACCCGCTATCCCGAACTAATACCGACTAAATCATCCCAAAATACGAAAAATTTCACTAAACACTCCAAACATCTAGATTAAGCGAATAATCGAATTTCCGGGCGTTACAGCTTTGACTGCTATAAATCCTCACAGATGTAAATACCAAGGGCACCCTTAGTTTTTCAAATTGATTTACAACTAACACTTTAGTGAAAATTACAACCAAGTGTTTTTCAGTTGCTATATGCTCATGGTTGACAACTTTATCCTCCACATGTTCACCGATGAAATGATGTCTTATATCAATGTGCTTAGTTCTACTGTGTTGAACATGATGTTTTTGAAATATTGATAGCACTTAAGTTGTCACAGAATAATGGCATGACATCTTGTCCCATATTGAATTCCTTCAACATTTGTTTCATCTAGAACGATTGAGTGCAATGGCTCCCTGCAGCTATATATTTAGCTTTAGTAGTGGACAATGTGACTCAATTTTGCTTCTTACTAAATTAAGATATTAAGTTGTTTCCAATGAAGAAACAACCACCAGTTGTGCTTTTTTCAATCATTTGTACTTCCAACCCAATCAACATCATAATACCCTACTAATATGGAGTTTGTGTCACGAGATTATAGAATACCATAGTCACATATGAAGGGAAATTGCGATATAAGGCGCACTAGAAAACAAAAGATTTCCCTTTAGTGATCCTTACGAATTAGCATGATCACTGATAGAAACAGTTACCTCTTGTGGCGATTAAAACCTTTGACATAAAATCGAAGGAGTGATCACGAGCATTGAATGGAGAACAATGCATCTACTTAGTCCACACGGACAAAGTTTTTTTAGTCTCAGTGCTAGCTGCTACGAATGAAACCTTTGAGTGAGTGAGAGAGAAAGAAAATACGACTAGGGTTTCATAAACCGATTTTTCATCAAGTAAGAATGCTTATGCACAAGTGTTCTATTTATAGAACTACTTGTGTGAGTTGTAAATTAAAAAGCCCACTCAAGTGCATGTGCACCATACCTTATGGTGTATAGTATAACACTTAAGCGTGTGGCATCTTACCATATTCTGTATTCTACTTAAGTACATCGTACCTTACGGTGTTATACAATTCACTTAAGTTTACCGTATCTTATGGAGTTCCTTATTTACTCCATCTCTCATTAATCTGTCCTTATGTGTAGGACACTGTAGGTTACTACGATGTTGGCAATTATATTAAATCACGCATTGAACATAATAAATAGTGAACGGTATCTAGCAACACATCATTGTTACCCAAGTCACGAAAATGTCATGTGATATGACAAAACCTTTTCCGTGATAATACTTGTGTGTACAATTACACTTTTGCCCTTATGTCTATATTGAACACAAGTCATAGACCGTGTCACCCTTATCTAGTTTAATATTGGGCCGCCCTTCTTTGGTCTCTAATTCGGCCACTATAAGCGAATTTTCTAGTAGTGAAGTGAAATTCAACGGGGTCGCCCTTTTGGTTCGCCCAAATATACACGTCAAGCAAGTAAAGTCTTCATTGACTCCTGAGATATAGCCAGTCAAGCAGTCTCCATAGAAAAGGGGAACATACGAGACCACGTCTAGGGAACCGTAAACCCTAGCCCTAGAGAACTCCTATAACTGGACTATCCCTCATAGGGATGGATGATTCTCATTCATTCAAGTGACAGCCACTTATTATCCCCCAATACTACTCAGAGAGTGGTCCGCTCTGAGCAATCACCTAAAACACCACTCTAACCTTCTGCTTGCAATCTAGCAGCGCCGGCCACCATCAAGACCACTCACCTCACGTGAACTGACTCCCTTTTAAAAATTACCATAAAAGAGCTACTCGCTGCTGTGGACTAGCCCTCACCTATTTCTTGTAATATATCTACTGAGATCTCTAAGTCTTTGTAAAGGAAACACACCCCAGTACTTGTTTTGATAGTACAAAGACTTATCAAAATAATTAATTTTGATAGATCTTATTAGAATATCAAGTGGTTTCCAATTAATATAAAACTTTATAGACACAATTTTTACAATAAGAATTTTCAATTTAACATTAAATTTTATCATAACTATATGCCATGAAGAGTTATCGAAAATATAAGTCACATATATAAATGATGTCTTAACTTTTTTAATAGATATGCAATTTTTTTGTGATTCTAAAATATTTGAATCATTGTATTTCGTGGTTTTATCAAACTCTCTAACATGCACATATGTTATCAGTTATCACTAATCATTTTGACTAGGAACCAGAGTAATATACTTTATCACACGTGTTTTTTTCCTAATATCTCTTATTTATATAAAACCATGGACGGATATTGAAAATGTAAATATTTCAATTTCTCAAAATTGTTAGTTTGAGAGGAATTAGTGCACTCAAGCGGCATCCTAGCTACAATACATGATTTGGATAATGTGTCCGTGGGTAAATAGTTAGGGACGAGGTATTCATTTTGAGAATTTCTTTTTCTGGCTTTCTAAGGGGTGCCTCCGGCGAAAACCCCTAAATACTCCTACTTCAAAAATACATTTCTGAAATAATTTTTTTTTAAATTTTTCCAGATTTCGGAATTACATCTCCGAAAAAAATTGGGATTTTGGTTATTTCGGAGATGCATCTCCGAAACACAAAAAAAATTAAGATTTTGATTAAGTCAGATATACATATCCGAAAATATCCCAAAAATTAAAATTTTTTAGGATATTAGTTAATTCATATATTATTAAATTGATATAATTTATAAGTTATAAATAATAATAATGATAATCATCCGGTTGATATTTCTATTCTAATTTCAATTAAAATTAATAAATAAATTTCATATTAATAATTACTAAAACTATAACTAATACACAATAATAATTATGATTATATAAAAAATAAATACATTAATAATTATTTAGCAAAATTTTAAAATAAAAGAAGAATAAAATTATTTATTATTTTATTCATATTTTAATATAAATTTCAAATTACATAGTTTTTCAAAATAATAAATAAAAATAAAAAATATAAAAATTATTTTAATAATTAATTATGATAAAAAATAATTTTTTATTTAGTTTAAAAAAATTTAAAAAAAATTGTTTTAATTTTATTTAATGAATAAATACATTATATATTTAATTTTATAATAATTTTATATAAGTTAGAATGTTTTTAATTTATATTTGTTTATAAAATTATTTTTATAACTATAAAATTATTTTTGAAAATTAGTTTATAAAATTAATTTATAAAATAATTTCTTTTATGTCTCATAAAAAAATAGAAAAAAATATCTTTATTAATATTATTATTAACTTTTTATATAAAAATAAAATGTTAATTTAAATATTTATTAGGTTAATATTATTATTATATCTTAATTATAATAATATATATTTAATAATTTATTTTAATTAATACAATTAATTATACTATTAATTGTATTGATTCACCTTGATTTTAATTTTTTAATAATTATTGAATTTTTTCGGAAATGCATATTCGAAATATTCTTAGACCAAAAATTGGAATATTCCGGATATGCATCTCCGAAGGCACCCTCTCTCTAAAAAAAATTTGATTTCGGAAATGCAGCTCCGAAAACACCTTCTTTTTTTTGTGTTTTCGGAAATGCATCTCCGAAAACACCATTTTTTTTTGTGTTTTCGGAAGTGCACTTCCGAAATCAACTTTTTTTTTTTAAAAAAAAAGTGATTTCGGAGATGCATTTCCAAAATATAAGGACATTCTGAGAATTTCTGGTGACCAAGAAAATTAGAGGTCTATAAAAAAATTTCAGGGTTGGTAGATGTATTATCTAACTATCTCGCCATATTAAATATTCTTGTTTTTCTCCGTATGTATTTATTTATATACCAAACAACACTATTTATGATCATTGATTTCTAGTGCCATATCTTTGAAAGAAAAAGCTATATATCACCTAGATTCACCCTTAAAGTTTGATGTTATGGATGACCGACGAACTACTATTAGTAATTTGGTAAGACTATAAATTTTGATGTTTGTTGTATTAAATAGATACATTTAATCACAATTAATTAGATTGAGAAAATATAGATTTGAGTTTGTTTTCACGGTTCAAGGAGGAAAATGAATCCAACACACCAAGAAACCCACCAAACATTTTCAAGTCATCACTACCAAAAACTTCATTTCATGATAAATTTGTTGAACCAACATCGCTTCCAATTGTCCTCGAAAGAGAGGACGTGATTAGAAAGAAAAATTATATTCGAATAGAAATTAAAAATTATAATAGACTCTTGCCAAAAATTTATATAGAGACAAATATTTTTAAAGACATGTATAGTACTTCATAGAGCTATGAGGTAATTGTCAAGCTATTAAGCAAACACATAGGATACAAATGAAAGATTTCACAAGATTTAAAAGCTTAAAGGTGGATTTGAGATCGTGGATAATGACAACAAATTCTATATGATTAAAGTTGATCAGATGTTTGACAAAGAAAAAGTCACATATGACACGGTCTTTGGATGATTTTCAATCTCTATCTTGTTGTCTTCCATTGGATGCTTGAATTTGTTTCAACAGATTTAAATTAGAGAAAATATTATTTGGATATGATTTCTTGGTCTCAACATTGTTTAATACGACAATGGCTTCTTGCTTGTCGTGGTTTCAGTCATAGGTTGAATGATAAAAATAGATACCATCACAAAAGTCCTTGTTAATCGCCTTTGGCCATTACTTGATACTCTCACTGGCCCCTACTAAAACTTTTTTCTACCAGTTAGCGGAACTCTTGAAAACGCAATTATTTTTCTAGAAATCTTCCATTCATGCATAAGTCGAAGAAATAAAAGGAGATGTCATTTTCAAATATGGTTTGGAGAAAGCCTTTAATAATGTCAATTAGGATTTCTTCAAACCTATCTTTTAGATTTAGGGTTCCCACTTCCCACCGATCATTATCTAGCTCATCATTTCCTTTCAATCTCGTGGAATGGAAATGGAATGGCTACCTTCGAGTCATCCCACGATCTCTTCCAAGGGAACCCGCCCTCTCCTTACTTATTTATCATCTGCATGAAAAAATCTATTTCCAAATTAGATGTTGTTCATAGTAGCTTTAGAGAACTTATTTTTATTTACACTAACGAATCTTACCCTTCCCATCTTTTGTTTTAATATGTCGTCCTCTTATTTCCCAAGGTCAAAAAGTCTCAATTCAGGTCTATAGATAACTTTTTGGATTGCTTTAGTCATGCCTCGAATTTGGAAATAAACCTTATTTAGTCTCGTGTATTATTATCTTCTAGCATCCATTGGCCAAAATACATCAGCTTATTGTTATCTCTAACATCCGTAGTACCGCCACTATAGACAAGTATTTAGGTTTTTGTATCCTCAAAGGTAGAGTTAAATAAGTGATTTTAATTTCATCATTGAGAAAATACAACTTGTTTTGCCTCTAAGAATAGCGAACTTTTGAATAAACTTGGAAGATTGGCAATGATTTCCCTCGTTCTTATTTTCATTCTATCTTACTATATGCAAAATATATGGTTCCCTCGTAGAATTTGTGTTACCCTTAGACCAAATGACATGCAACTTTATTTGGAAGAATACTAAAAACATTTGCATAAACTTGTTAGGTTGGTACCAGATTACGTGCCCCAAGAAGATGGGTGACATGAAACTCGTCTAAGACATTCTCTAATAAACTGAAAAATCTATAGGTTAACATCATCTATAATAGGTATGTGTCATGTGCCTGACTTAAAATTCCTTAGTCAAAATTAAGAATCTGCTTAAACATTACTTTGATTGGAGTTCTGGATATTTTTCACCTTCCTTCTAGTTCAACCATTAGACCTTATCCCCTGCCCCCTGGCCTTTGTTACATTATCTCTTATCGACATATTCATGATCATGTTTTAACTATGAAAGAAATTTACTCAACCATATCATCTCAATTCAATCATGTGATCGTATTAATGGTAACTACACAATAAAAGTTGTAATTTATGGATTATAAATAACATAGATGGTTTCACCAATCACATAACTTCTACTCACTCTTAGTCTTGGATTTGGAAGTTCTTCCTCTAAGAAAAAAATTCAAGTTCTTGCTTTGACTCGCCAATCACAATTTGATTTATACTATACCTGTGATGCACCACCTGTTGTATTTTAAAAGATGACTCATTCCATCATTGTGTTTGATATTATAGTAACTCCAAAAATCTTCGGCATAATCTTAAATTTTCAAATACAAATTTTTTTCACAACTCATAATGATAACAATTAACTTAAGATGACATGTCATAACCCATATTTTACTCTTTTTATTGCATGAATTTGTGGACTTGAAAGAATGAAAATTCTACTTGCATTAACTATGAAACCATCCTTTTATACTAATTTTTTTATGCTTGCTCGCAATATGACAAACTATCTCATCCTTGGTTTCAGTAAATCCCCCACGAGAGGCACACTCATGAGAGATATATCAAATAAAACTTCCTCAGCCTCTCCTGCATTATCATAAATTTTGATGGAAGTTGTCTTGCAACCTCTATCTGAATATATTATGGCGGGATTATCCACAATACCGTCTTTGAAGGCGTGCAAAGCGAGCTACTACACATGGCCTAAAATTTGACAAAGTTAAATTGTGGCTAAATAGAACCTCATAAAATATCTGTCACAGTTAAATGGTGGGAAAATATGGCCTCTATTTGTTTTGTCACGATTTAACTGTGACTAACTTACATGGGCCCTCTAGAAAACTTAAGACGGCTTTCCATAACTCTTCTAGTGTCTGGCAAGGAGTTCTTTTACTACATATAGGGCTCGTTAGATATTCTTCGGGTGGAACTTTATGTCATTCATTAGCGTCTTTCCATCTCAAAGGACAAGGACTATAACGACTATGTATGTCACACAAACTCATATCTTATATTAGAAAGATTCTAAAGTCTCACATTGATTAAACATAGTCTTTAAAGAGTTTATATAGAATGACACTCTTCATCTTATCATTCTGTTTTGTAAGAACGAATTAGGTCAAACTCTAATATGGTAGCACTAAAATACTACATTAAAAATCATTTAAAAAATTAATTACAAAAATAGACACATGAAACACGATTGGTTAACTAAATACACACATGTCTCCTAGCTCGCATTATCTTTCATTATGATTGCCAGCATTATAGTCAATTATGTTCCACTCAAGATTCACATGTTGATGTTATATTTTATTTTCCACAATGGACCTATGCTGAAATTCGACACAGAAGAAATCATCTTAAAAAATGTGATAACCTACCGTACCACCCAAAATTTCATGGCCTTTGGATTTTCTTTAACGATCTATATCAAGATTATAAAATTTGCAAATGGAATCAAGTCGTAAATTTATATTAGTTTATATCTTATTAAAATAATTTAATTATTGTGCATTATTAAATATAAAATATTTATGCTACCAATACATCACAATCATTTTAAAAATAGCTATAATAAAAAATAAAAAATATGTAATAATTTAACTGATATTATTATGTGAGACTGAGAGTCACTACAAAAAAACTCCTCCCCAGCGACATAAATTAGCGACGTGGGTAATTATTGCCTGTAGCGACGTGACTACCACGTCGCAACATGTTTTTAAATTTAAAATAATTTTATAAACATAAAATAATGAGGTGTCAGACGTTGGGTTACGTGAATAAAGTTGCGACGTGAGTTACACGTCGCTATATTAAATGTATAAATTAAAATTAGAAAAGCTATAACGTTCACATGGGGAAGATTCAAATTTTAAAAAATTCAGTTGTGACGTTATAAACACGTCGCAACATTTAAAACGAAATTACAACATTCCACTGAAATGACTAGGTGACACCATTTATTTTATGGCAGAGACATTAATTAAATATTACCGTTTGCTTGTTGCGACGTGTTTTGCACGTGGCAAATAGCGAGGTTCAATTAACGTCGCTACATTGTGTATTAATGAAGGCAATTCACTTCACTCCATCACACCTTCGTTTCAGAAAGAACATTTTCTCCCAAAACCATTTTCGTTTCAGACCAAGCTTCCTCTCCCAAAACCAGAAATTCAAACCTTCTCTCCCAAAATCCAACTGCAATACTAAGTCAATCCAAATATTTTTCTTAAGGTAATTAAGGTTGCATCAGTATTATCTTATAATTTCATTATATATTCTGTTTTTAATTTTTGATTTTTTTTTGTATAGATTTAGTAGATTGAAGAAGGTGGAGTAGATTGAAGAAGGAGGAGTAGATTGAAGAAGAGGTAAGTAAATAAAATAGATTTTTAATGTGATTTATAATGATTTTTGGTATAGATTTATGGTATAGATTTATGGTATAGATTTTTGGTATAGATTTATAATGTGATTTTTTTTAATAGATTTATTAAGATATTTTTAATAGATTTTTGTTTTTTTGTATAGATTAATAGATTTATTAGGTTATTTTTAATTAGGTTATTTTATAAATATAACAAAATTATAAATTTAATAATTATTTATAAAGTCCTAAAAAATAAAACAGAATATAGTAAATAAAATAAAAATGAAAATTAAATATATTTTTTATTAATATTTTTAAAACTATTAGAAAAAAATTGATATATTAAAACTATTATAAAAATTATTATATATTATTATTATTATTATTATTATTATTAAAACGAATTTTTTGTTTAATATTTTACTATATATAAAATAGATTATTATAAATATTAATATAATTTAGAAAGAATATAATAGTTATATATATTATAAAGTTTTCATTTTTAAGAATATAATATAGATATATATTATAAAGTTGTCACTTTAAAAAATAGATTATTATAACTTAAACAAATTTTATATATTCAAAACTAATATAATGGTTATATATTATAAAGTTTTCATTTTTAATTTTTATTATATATATTATTTATTATAATGAGTAATATTATACTATATTTAAAAAAGCAGAATATATATTATATTTATATATTTAAAAAAGAATTTTTATATATGTTATATATATATATATATATATATATATATATATATATATATATATATATATATATATATATATATATAATAAAAACAAAATATGTATATGTATATCATATATTTAATAAAAACATTTTTTATTTTTAATTTTTATTTGGTTCATATATAATAGATTTAAAACTGAATTTGTATATATGTTATAAAAACATAATATGTATGTGTTTGTATATTTCCAAATATAATAGTAATGTTTCTTATTTCTTATTTTTATTTTTATTACTATATATGTAACAAAAACATAATAGTAGTATTTTTATTAAATAATATTTCTAATATATGTAGTTTAAAATGTGTAGTTAAAAAATAATTACTTTATGGTTAAATATGTTCAATATAACGTGTGTAGTTAAAAATATTAGTAGTATTGTTATTAAATAATATTTTTAAGAATAGTAAATATTAACTAATATACGTCTAAGAATAATATTAAGTTGATTAATATTCTAACTCAAAATGACAATGATTGTATAAATGTGTAGTTATGGAATATTATCGGTATTATCGTAGTTGGATGTACGATAGAACATTTCCAGGAAGAATGGGACTTAAACCCAATTTTATAGTGGGAGTTGAAGGGTTTATCAGTTGGGCGTTTGCTCAGGAATTATGTCGAAGCGAAGGAGGAGTTAGGTGTCCCTGTCTTATATGTGAATGTAGACCAATAATTAGTGACCCACAGGAAATAACAGCTCATTTGCATAGAAGGGGTTTCATTGCAAATTATTGGGTTTGGACGTTTAACGGTGAAGAATTGCCTAGTAACGTACCAGAGACTAGCAACTCGCATGCTTCAAGTAGTCGGCCGCCTATGGAATATGAGGAAAACTTTAATCTGATTGGTGACATGGTTGAGGATGCTTTTGGTGTGAACGTGACCTATGATGAACCTGAAGATTTTGGTGGGAAAGAGTTGCCGAATGAGGAAGCGCAGAAATTTTATCAGTTGTTGAATGAGATGAATACGCCGTTGTTTGATGGATCGTATGACTCAAAGTTATCAATGTGTGTGAGATTGTTGGCCGCCAAGGCAAATTGGAATGTTCCTGATCAGTGTTTGGAATTCTTCGTAAAAATGATGTTGGACTCAACTGCAATGAAAGACAACTTGCCTACAACATTTTATGAAGCAAAGAAGTTGGTGTCGAAGTTGGGCTTAAGAGTAAGAAAGATTGATTGTTGCATTAATGGTTGTATGTTGTTTTATGACAATGAGTTTGGTACTCAAGATGGGTTGTTGGAGGAATGTAAGTTTTGTATGAGTCCAAGATATAAAGTTCCCAGTAGAGCCATTAACACTAATCAAGACCGTGTAGCAGTAAAGTCCATATTTTATCTTCCGATAATACCAAGGTTAAAAAGAATGTTTGCTTCAATGCACAGTGCAAGTCAAATGACATGGCATCACACAAATAACACAAGTCCAGGCACTATGCGGCATCCATCTGATGGCGAGGCATGGAAGCATTTTGATCGAATACATCCTGATTTTGTCGCAGAACCTAGAAATGTCAGGCTTGGATTATGCTCAGATGGTTTTACTCCTTATGTTCAAGCGTCGGGAAGTATGTATTCTTGTTGGCCAGTTATTGTAACCCCTTACAACCTCCCTCCTGAGATGTGCATGCCAAAACCATACATGTTTTTGACGTGCGTCATTCCAGGACCTTCGAGTCCAAAAGCAGGAATTGATGTGTATTTACAACCTTTAATTGATGATTTGAAGAGATTGTGGATTGGAGAATGGACTTATGATATATCACGTAAAGAAAACTTTACAATGCGAGCTTCATTGATGTGGACCATCAACGACTTTCCAGCATATGGCATGTTGTCTGGTTGGGGTACGCATGGCAAAATGGGTTGTCCGCATTGCATGGGAAACAACAAAGGGTTCACGTTGGATAAAGGTGGGAAAAGCTCGTGGTTTGACTGTCACCGCAGATTCCTACCACGAAATCACTCCTATAGAAGAAACATGACAAACTTTAAAAAAGATGTACGAGTGAAAGATTCGCCTCCGCCTCGATTGTCACCATGGGCTATATGGGAACAAGTTAGTGAGCTACCAAAATTTACAGATACTGGCAAAGAATGCCGAATTGAAGGATACGGAGTCACGCACAATTGGACAAAAAGAAGTATATTTTGGGACCTCCCATATTGGAAAGATAACTTGTTGCGTCATAATCTAGATGTTATGCATATTATTTAGGCTAAGGAGTTAGGGAGAAGACCATTGATGCCTGAGCTGATTTTGAGGACCCGGACAAGGAGATCGGGAGGTGTTGTCGACGAGCGCACGAAGATGTATCTTGTAAGTGAAATTTACGTTGTTTATTTTTTTTATATTAATACAAAATTTGTGATGTGAATTTCATGTGGCAATTGATAAATTGCCACGTGAAAATCATGTGGCAAATCATAAGTTGTGGCGTGAAAATCACGTGGCAACTTTTTAATATATTTTAATTTATAGTATGTACATATTTATTTAGTATCATTAAATATGCATTTAAATATTTAACTTAAATTTTTTTTATTGAATATGTGTGCAGGAAGAATATGATAGACGACTTGCCATTTTTCTGGAAAATAATCCTCAATTCATGCCAGCAGAGGGGGAGCCGCTTAACGCGGATGTTGATCACTACATTTGGTGTGAGGTTATTAAAGAAAAAGGGCCTAATGGTTGCTTTTTTGGGGCTGGAAATTTGGCGTCCAGCTATAGACGTGGTGACCGCAATCTGTTTCAAAGAGTTCAGGATGGAGAGGGTGGATCGCGTCAACCAAATCTGACACAGGAACAAACTGAATTAATAAGGCAATTGGCGAGACGCGAAAATGAGGCCCAGTTGGAGATGATGCGGAAGAAGCAGTGTGATATGGAGGAGCAGCATGCGCGGCAGATATAGGGCATTCTGAAGAAACAAGCTGAGATGGAGGAGCAGATGAGACGGTTTATGCAAGGAGGTGGAAATTACAGTAATGTTCCTCCTCAAGAGCCGGAGGATGACGGAGTGGCTGATGATTTTAATCTGGATAATTATTTTCCAGATGATGATGCCTCTTAAAAACATTTTGTATTTTATTTGTTTTTAATTTATTTTTATGTAACTTATTATACATTTTAATTCATTAAAATATTAGTTTTAAATTTTTAGTTTTATTTAATTGAATTTATTATATAAATTTATTATATGAATTTATTTTATAAAATTTTATTATATAAATCTTATTATATAAATTATATTTTATAGATTTTATTATATAAATTTTATTTTATATATTTTATTATATAAATTTTATTATATATATTTTATTATATATATTTTATTATATATTAATTTTATTATATAAATAAATTAATTATATAAAATCAAATAGTTCCTGCGTATTAAATTTAAAAAAAAAACATTTAATGTAGTGACGTGGAAACCACGTCGCTACAATGGTCAACAAACACACTTCTCAACACCTGCCACACCTGCTGTGTGTGCAGGTCGCTGTTCCCCATGTAATCCTGTTACGACGTGGGAGTCACGTCGCTACTTTTTGACGTGGTCTCCACGTCGCTACAAAGTTGTCACTTTGGCTCCTGCGACGTATTGGCCCACGTCACTGTTTTTTTGTTGCCACGCGATGTTGCATGTTGCGATGTGCTTTCCACGTCGCTGCAGAGCATCTTTTTTGTAGTGAGTATAAAATATACATAAAATTAAGTTTATTATATATATATATATATATATATATATATATATATATATATATATATAATAAAATTAAGTTTATTTTATATATATATATATATATATATATATATATATATATATATAAATTTATTAATATTTTAAAATTTTAACTTAGTTATAAAGCTTAGTTTCGGAAGGGTCAAAAGTAATTTTAGAGGTGTAGAATTGATTCTGGGTGATTTTAAGTTGTTTGTTTACCCAAAAAGTAAAATTGATTTTACTTGAAGCCAGAATTTCTAGTTTCTCCTCAAGAATTAATTCTAAATAATTTTTACACAAAAATTTATTCTTCAACTCACTTTTAAATAAATGTATCCAAACATAAATCAATTATGTTAAACTCAATTATGACAAAATCAATTCTATTAAACTTAATTCTTCTAGAATCAATTTTGTCCACACACTCTAAATCATAAAGATAAAATATGATACTCGCATTAAACTATATAAATTATCCCACAAATTATAAAAAAAAAAAATAATAAAAACAATTCTTTTTAAAAATTGTAACCTAAATTATAACCTCGATTCTCTTTCTCATGGTTTTTAACTTCGATTATAACCTAGATTCTCTTCAATCAACTCTATACTATAATTGGTTGTAGACAAAATAGATTGTTATCTTATGCACCGAACAGTTGGTTGTACAAGATAAAATTTGCTTGGACTAAAAAGTGAGGTGAGACAATCTTTATACGCTTACTTAATAAAGTTACCAAATTAGGGGATTGTGATGAAAGCTTTCCTCATCTAAAAAGATAGGCATTGAATTTTTCCATAACCTTGACCTCACCAAGTACTATAGTGAACCCATTCACAAAGACTATAACTAGCAAACAAACTCAATAGCTAATATTCATATGACACGTTTCCACTACTTGAATGATATCATCACCACCTAGTTATTGGTTTGAAAATACAAGTAACATATTTATTAGAATAAATACATCACTTTTCATACAAAAATGTTTTTTTATTTATTTCTTAAGCAATGCCTTAAGAACTCTTGTTGTTTTTCTAATTCTTTAGAGAAAATATGGATGGTGTTTTCTATTAATTTGTACAAAAAATATATTATAAATTTTAAATAATAATAATAATAATAATAATAATAATAATAATAATAATAATCATAGAAATTTTACTGCAGCTACATAAACTTTTTAAATATTTAGAAGTAGTAAAAAAATGATAATGAGTGTATTGAATTAGGACTTTAAAAAATAATTTTTGCATAAATTTTTTAGTCAATTTTGACTAAGATTTGAATTTCAAAGGATTTATATCATATAAATATATATAATTTAAAATGACTTTATATATCAATAAAATTTTAAAATGAAAAAACTTAATACTAGTAGTTTTTAAGCAAACATTGTAGATATATTAAAACTTAGCAATGTTAATTTATTTTCCCTAATTTCAAACATATTTTACTTTGCCCCCACCCCACTAGAGAGATGAAGGCTAATGAAAAAGACTAATCTTCTACAATGCAAACCGAATTTCAAATCATAACTAAAAAAAAAGGTGTTCAATTTAATATTCTATAGTCTTGGAAAAAGTTTATGAAAAAATCTATAGAAATGTTGGGGTTTCTAGTAGTATTGATACAAAGTTTGAGGATTATGCATCTTTGTGAGAGATACATTACTTTCTCGAATTAATGTAGGACTATTTGAGTATTTCGATACAAATAATTCGATCTCTTTCTCGAACCAAAGGCTCATGATACCATTTGTTGGGGATCCTTTTCTCGAACCAAAGGCTCGTGATACTATTTGTTGGGGGAGTTACTAGGAGCATTGACACAAAGTTGAAGATTATGCATATTTGTAAGAGACACATCATTTATCCACTCAAAACCTTAAGGTGATAGGTAGTGAGTTCTCTCACTTATAAATGTTTAAATCATCATATTCCTATCTAATATGGGACTATTTCTCCACTTACTCACACTTGTATTATTATTCTAACAAGAAAAAGTTATTTTCATTTAAGTAAATTGTTTGGTTGAAACAATAAATAATATATTTTATAATAAAAAAATTTATTTCAACCAACGAACATCAGAGGTCTAAATCATAGATGCGTCGCGCCATATTTAAACCTTTTTTTAATACTACATATTTAATCAGTTATGCTGACCACAAAGAAAAAAATTTATGATCAACCTCCTTCAAATCTCAACAGCATTTAAACATATTTTTTATTTATAACCTACTCCCTCAGTTGATAACTGAGAGAAAAGGTTTTGATCAACTCCCTTTCAAATTTCAATAATTGTATTTAAGCGCTTTTTTTAATTTTTATCTAATACTTATTTCTTCAGTTGTGTTAGCAATCGAGGGAAAAACTATTTTTTTGTTTATAACTAATGAATCTTTGTCATTCATTTATAAAGTAACAACAATTAAGATATTGACAATTCATCAATCCATGTGAAACATCTGCGTTCCACAGGAAATCCAAATCAACCAATTAAAACTTAAATACCACAACGGTTTATCTCGGATACAGATTGTTGGAATGACAACATTGATAATAAAAACACATTGATAATGAAAGCATTGCATGAAATATACCACCAACCTTTCATGTATTTTCTCTTGTAATTGCTAAATTTATTTTTTTAAATGGATAATTAATTGTTGTTGTTGTTTCTTTTGTTAGAAATATTAAAACTCAACCTCAACTACATTTATGTTTTCCCATCAACATAAAATTATTTTCTCTTGAAATTGCTAAAATTATTTTCTCTTGTAATTGCTAAAATTATTTTTTTAATTGCTAAATTAATTGTTGTTGTTGTTTCTTTTGTTAGAAATATTAAAACTCAACCTCAACTACATTTATGTTTTCCCATTAACATTAAACATTGTTAACAAAGATGTATTCAAGGAAATAATTTTAGCAATTAGAAGTGAAGAGAATCATTAAGGAACCAACATTAATTAAAACATTTATTTGCTCAATCAATAGAAAGAAAATTTTGAGGATTTCACACCAACCGAAGATAAAAGTGACGAACTTTTCATTACACCTTTTGTTACCCCGTTCTCCAAACGGAAGTAAAAATTCTATTTCAACCGAGATAAAAACTCAATTTCTTAGTAGAAGGTAAACATAAATGTAGTTGAAATCTTTTAAGTTATTATGTTTGACTCCTTTAAAACAAAGTTGAACGAAATAAAGATTTTATTTCATAGTTAGATATACTATGATGGAATAGAACAAAATTATTATTCTTGTTAAAGATACTAAAGGAGACAAGAGCAGTGCCCAATACTCCATATGGATTCAACATTCATTCATTTATAAGTAATGTAGGACTTAACCACTCACACTTGTACCAAACAATCTTTCTCACAAGTGTGAGTCCCTCACATGATATAACAGGATCCAACCCAAAATTCGGGTCCCTCTTTTTCACCAAGCTGAATCAAGCTTTGATACTACTTGTTAGAGAGACTAAAGGAGGCGGAAGGAAGCAACAATGGCTATTCAATGCTTCAGGTCCCAAAAAAAGGGAGACAACACATTTTTACCCAAAACTTTAAGACAATAGGTATATAAGTTCTCTATCTTATAAAATTAACATTTCACTCATTCATAGACAATATGAAACTTAATCACTCACACTTGCACCAAATAATGTTTCCCACATGTGTAAGTCTCTCACATCCTATAATAGGATTCAACCCCACTTTCCCCACCACCCTTGTTGGAGAGACCGGAGGAGGCTGAAGCAACAACAGGTGCTCAATGCTCCAGGACCAAAAGAAAATGGGACGGTACATCTCCACCCAAAACCTTAAGTACATACGTTCTCTCCCTTATTAATTCAACATTACACTCATTCAGAAATACTTAACCACCCACACTTGCGCCCGACAAATTCATCCAAATTGAATGTACAAAATTAAAGAAAAGTGATGAATGCATTCAATCGCTTTATTTCATCTTTTTTTATCAATATAAACAATAAAACATAAATATATTTCACTACATTCTATTTCATAAATCCAAACATAGCCTTAGACTATAAATATGAGTTTGAAAGAAGGAAAACAAATGCAAGGGTAAAATTAAAAAAAATGTCCACTTTATTAAAAAAAATGTTTTTGTAAATTGAATATGAAAAATGTATCTAAAACTCTAAAAACCTTTTTCAATACAACTTTAAAATCCCCCTGTTTTAAAAAGAATTTGTGTTAAGAAGAAAAACAAATCTCTTTATTCAAATTAAAAGACAACAATTTTTTCTCATTTCTCATTTCTCTTTTCACTTTCCTTTTATCCAAGATCTTTTTCATTTCCCTCCAAACTCAAAAATCACAAATAAAACTTTAGAAACAAATGTGTCAAAATCTCACTGATAAATCTTTAAAAACAAATGTGTCAGAATCTCACTACCTATTTTAAAAAACTTGCTAATTGGTACTAGTAGACAGGTAACTCTATCAACTTTATCTAAGCATTGGTTTTTTTCAAAACAAAAACCACTAAGGCTTGTTGTGGTTTTTCATAACACTATCGAAACCCAAAAACCCAAAATGCCAAAACTTTTATTTATCAAAAATAAAATAGACCTATTTTTGCATCTAATTTTTAGCTTTTAAAATTCACTATCTGAAATCACCTAGCCTAGGTACCCAACTTACATGTCTAACTCTTGTGCAAACTCAGTACTGCGTAGTGATTTGAGGTGAAAAATAAATGAATTATAATTTGCATTTTCATTCAGATTTGTGATTTAAAAGGTGATTCGATGGCCATTGCAACTGACCACACAACTGTTGCTGCAGCCGTGTAATCGCGATTATTTGGAAGCCATACAATCGGAACTTAAGAAGAAAAGCATATAAACCGTTCAAAGAAACCTTTTTTTTGATGGCCTGATCAGTAAATTAATAGATCAGGAAAACACTCCAATGTAAGCAGCAAGTGCTCCCAAGTACTTGCTGAAAATATTAAAAAAATTAAGAGAGAAGCTCTATTTGTAACATTTACAGTAGAATGCTTCTCTCAATGAAAAAAAAAAATCCCAATTCTAGGAGTCACCAATTGTAGAGTATGGAAAACCGATCAGAGCATGGAACAAAATGACCCATACAACAAAATTAATGAAACCTTTCATTAGACTGACCGGCTTTTGGTACATCCATCGCTTAAGGACCATCTTCTTGGGCTGCAAGAAAAATAATGCCACGTCAATTTACAAGAACATGGCTGCTTAAGAACCGAAATTAACGCATAGAAATGTATAACAAAGTATCAAGAGATGACTTACTGCTCAAAATAAATCCCTGGAGCAAGCTTTGCGCTCTCTCTGCCTGCTCTGGAGTACCGGATAACTTTATAATCTTCTCTTCCTCATCTGGTCTATCCTCTACAAGCGTTACACTTGCTCCCGATAACTGTTTCAATTAAAACATAAGTTAAAACATCAGCTATCTATTAAAATTTAAAATACTATTATAATGACATGACTTCCAGAGTATGGATAAAGAGATCTGATCGCACGCACCTCACTTATCTGGGCAAGCTTGCTTTTGGATTTCGCCAAAAGCTTTGGAACTGCATACTCTGGTATGACAACTTCAAGTATACTTCTCGTGACAAGAGGCACAGTGGCCCTGACCAAACAAATAAAAAAATGGGGGAAAACCATTAGTGATGGGGAAGAGCATAAAACATTGGCAAGTCATTCATGATTAAATAAATATTGAACATTCTATTATGAAATAAGATAGGAGGAATTTACCTATTTAAACCACTAGGCAGATCATCACGGCGGTCATTTTCTTTCGGCTTTCCCGACTCAGTGCTAGATCCTCCAGTTTCCTTTCAAAAAGAAAGAAATAAAATTTAGTCTTTTTGCCTTCAAATGAAAAACAAATATCTACAAAGTGGCCCAAGCTGTTTCATTTATAAGATTTGGCTCCCCGAAACTGTGGGACATATCTGACATGGTAAATTGCAAACTTATAGTATATAATAAGTTCACATGATGGCTTAATCTATCAACTGCTACAGACACAAAATTTTTATGACTCTTACTAACTCAACACAGACAAAAAATTGGGAATATACAAAACAAACACCGTTCCAAGCGTCATTTACCATGTCTTTTTGATGAAATCATGCATCATTCATGGGGAGGAATCTATCAACTGCTACAGACACATTTATTATGACTCTTATTAACTCAACACATAAACAAATTGGGAATATACAACATAAACACCGTTCCAAGCCTCATTTGCCATGTCTTGTTAAAATCGTGCATTATTCATAGGGACGAAAAAAACAGGCTAGCCAATGAATCTCACAAGTGCCAGACACTTAAATAATAGATGGGTAATTGGGAAGATAGACGTTGCAAAAGAGTACCTTTGACGCAAGGGCTACTGCCACACTTTGCACATTCTGATTGGTACTGGCAGTTTCAGCAACTGTAGCCATATTATGAGAAGACGCCTCCACACCAGGAAAGGGGGCAGATGGAGGTACTGTGTCCCTTTGCGAGAAATCCCTATAGACATAACTTCTTAATCTTGAAGTCACATCGAGAACAGCTTCCCGAGCTTCTTTTATCTCTCCCACAATCTGTACAGGCAATAGAGAAGCAATTGAGAAATGAACAAAAGCATAATTTCAATACTAGGTCTTTGCTCTCACCTAATAACAAAAGCCAAATAAAACTATATGATGTATACATTGTTTGGTTTGACCGATTAGTGACAAAACAATTTGATACATGTTAGATCAGTATGATGCTTTTAAGGATAAGATCTATTGTCAATTAATAAATTCATTGTTGTCACATCACCTTGTATATTGTTTATTTTCAACTCATTCATGTCTGACTGCAAATATGTGATTTACTATTAAATGTCGTCAATGTGTGCCTGATCTGATACTGTAAATTTTTGTTACAGATTGCAATGACTAAGCAGAAAAAACACTACATTTACCAACTGAATCTAATAGAACATAGAATACTTCAGTAAGTTGAAGGTAAAATGACGCACCTGGACCAATTCATCAGTGTTTGCAACGCAGGGCGGTAGTTCTTCTCTAGGCAATCTTTGAATAGTTGCACCAGTCAACCTCCCTATTTCAGACAGTGATGCATTGTTTCCATCTAAGCATTCAATGTCCCTTCTAGGGACAACAAGCCTGGTGGTAACTATATTATCCCTATCTAGAACAAGATCAGCAATGCAGGTTTGTATATGTAACAAAGCTTCCTGAGCTGGGAACATCGAATTATCGGGACCCTTAATTACAAAATAATAAGAGTTAGAACCTTGAGCATATGAGAAATATTACATCTATGTGAAAATCATGTTGATCTGCATTTAAAAGATTGAACTAGAACACTACTACTAATCTGAATTAGAGACCTTATAGAATTTGCACTAGTTATACACACCAGGCCACAGACAGAGGCAGAGTTCAAGATAATGAATGTACCTCGTCTGAAGTAATGATAACTATCTGTTCATCTGAACCGCCAACAGGATCAGCAACCTTAACATTTACGCCAACTTCATTCTGAAGAAGCCCCATAATTCCATCTGATTCCCCAACAATACGATCAACTCTATCAACTGGACAAAGTACACGAAATACAAGGGCCTCATAGACGGGTTGTCCATCATCAGCCACAGGAGAAACCCCCCTATCCATTGCATAACCTAACGAGCTCCGGTTATTGTTTCTGGAATTGTTGTTAGCTGCTCGAGATCCAAAACTGGCCCTCTCCACAGATGATCTCCTCGAACCACCCGTCAGATGAGGAACACAATCATCATCAGGGGTGTAATAACGCTCGGGCGAATATCCGCGTCCATGGAAATGACCAGCACCACCGGCACCACCACCCAAACTACGATCACGATGCTGGCTCTCCCTCAACCGGGAAGATATGATTTGAAAAGCAGTCTTAACATTATGAATGTCCCCTGAAACCTGCACATAATTAATAGTCTTCAGTTTAAACAAATTTGCAAGTATATATAATATATCACATTAGATCTTCAGAATGTCCTCCATATTTTTCATTATTCCACATTTCAAGCTCTTCATTTCAAATTAATAAAGAAGCTTCAAATGTCATTGATGGCTTATCAAATATCAGTTATGACTCAGTGAGTTAATTCATTAGTCTCTGAGAAGTAAACACAAGGTTGAAACGTGAAAATGCCATTAATATCTTCAGTTTGTTCGGCTTTCAGCAATATTTAAGTATATATATAACTAGTCCATGAAAACTCCATCGTCCATAGAAAAATGAAGGCTTTTGAATCATCATGCATGTAATTTAAGACTGTTATGGCACCTGAACAATCTCTTCAGACAAGGCAACACAGCGAGGTAGATTGTGATCTCTAGGTAGAATCCTAATTTGTGTCTTGGTTTCAATCCTCATTTGTTCAATTATCTTCCCTCCTTTTCCCAACAAACACCCAACATGCATTTTCGAAACAATCAACCTACTAGACACCCGCTTGCTCCCACCACCACCACCTCTTCCTCCGCCACCGTACTCATCGTCGTCCTCACCGAACCCCGGATCGCTCTCTAAAATCCTGTCATGAATCATCAGCAACGCCTCCTGCGCCGGGGAAAACGACGGCATCCTCCCATCCGGATCCCGCCGGCGCGTGTCAGAAATCTCGATAATCCGCTCCTCGTCTCCAGCTACCGGCTCATGCACGTTGATCCACGCGCCGGTGTGCTGTCTAATCGACTTAATAATACAGCCGGACTTCCCAATCACGCCGCCGGCCTTCATGTCATGGCAAAGAATGCGGTAACTAGTAGTCACCGTTAACGGTGAGTCATAGGTCTTAAGATGTCGTCCGCCGCCGCGATCTCCGCCGCGCTCACCGGCGCCACGGTGGCGGTAGGAGCTGGTATGGTGGTGGTGGTGGTGGTTATAGCGTGGCCTAGTTCTCGCAAAGGTTTCAGAATCATATTCATGGTCATAGTAGTAATTCCGTTTGGATCTAGACCTCTCCATCGAAAAAATCCCAAACTCAAAGAGTTCAATTTGTCAATAATCAAATCAATTACAATCCAATCCTTGCAATGAAGTAATGGAAAATGAAACTATTGAACTCGATTAGCACAATGAAGTGAGTCAAGAGTTCATCTTCTTTGCCAAAGTACAAACCCTAGATATGAGTTTTGAGTATCTCTTCGAAGACTTGAGGCAGCAACAACACCCAATGCACTGTACTTTATACTAATTTCTCTTCTCACTTTAACATTCTGTGTTTTTTCTGTCTACAATACAGTGCATCAACTTCATTTACTTTCAGCCGTTGATCATATCTGTTACCTTTTTAATCTAACGGTTTAAGGTTTCTCAAATTCTTGTAAATTGCAAGAGTGTCCTTATCTTATTTGTAGATTCTAACTTTTTTTATTTGTAACGATTCTTGTAATAGAAGACTGAGTTGACTCATTTTCTAGACGTTTTTACATGTGAAACTTGTCTTGAAAATTGGAAAATGAGGATTGTATGCGTGATAGATGAGAGATAACTGAAAACGAGGGGGTGGTTTGTAAATTCAGAAATGTTGAAGGATTTTAGAATAAAGCAGGTGCATGTTATGTGCTAGTGCTTGATGTACAGTAATTGTTGCCTTTAGTCACTGCCACTCAACTAATCAGTCAAGGTTCAGAGTTTGCCAGCTAAGGAGATAAATACAAATATGTTTTACTTTTTTTTTTTAATTTAAACAAAAATGGAAGAAAAAAATTTTCATCCAAATACTATGGATTTCCTCTCTAAAACAAGTATATTATAACTGTTACTTAAATTTTTTTTACTCATATAATATTTTAATAAAATAGGTTAAGTTGATTCTAATGTGTATTTGATTTCATATAATTAGTTTTGACTAATAATTTGTTGAATGTTAATTTATTACATTTGAATACATTTACATAAAATTAGTTGGATGATAAATTTCAACTTAAAATTATATTTTGACAAAAATCTATAAATACTAACTTAAAATTATAATTAATTTAGGAGACAAAATCAAAACTACTTTAAAACAATCAAACATATTAAAATTAATTTTATAAAAATAAATTCAATATTAAGTGATTCAAATGTATAACCAAATATAGACTTGGATTTCGTTTGGCCCAACTTTTTTAAGTCTTAAAAATTATTTAAAGTTAAAGTTAAAAATAAGAACTTTTAAAGTAAAGCTAAAGTTGTTTGGTTATGATTATTTTTTAAACTTTAAAGTTATTTTTAATTTAAAACTTGCATCTATAATTTATTTTAGTGTATAGTATAAGAAATTAAAAATATTATTATTGAAAATCATTATACAATAAAACAAGATATAATATACAAAACTAATAAAAAGTTAAACAATACTAGTATGTACAAAAATGATGTAAACAAAAAATAAATAAATAAAACATAACTCTAGATGTTATAAATCGTAGAAAAAATTGAAAAATTGTCGTCTACTCTACTGCACTAGCACCATTTTTAAGAAAAGTGCTTTCATTCGGATTTGAACTGCTGCCACACGTTTTAAGCTTCGAAAGAGTTGGTTTCAACGCTTTTTTATAAGTTCCTTTTATTCAATTTTTTGTCTTAAAAAAATTACTTTTTTTTATAAAAACTTTATAAAAAAATGTGTTTGGCCCTCCATCTCCTATAATAAAGAAAAAAAATAGATAAAAAGTTGGGGCAAACAAAAACTAGTTTTAATTTGGGAGACAAAACCAAAATTATTTTGAAATAATGAAATATGTCAAAATTAATTTTAAAAAAACTATTTCAATAGTAAATCATTCAAATGTAGAACTAAACATAAACTTTGATGTTGTCTGAAAACAAAAACAAAACAAAAAATATTTGTCACGAATTTATATCATCTTATTAAGATTTAAAAATTTTAAGATGTATTAAATGATTTTTTTAAAATCTTTTAAAATGAGAGAAACTTATCAATTTTATTAATTTATCAATTTATGTTTCAATACATTAAAGTTGGTAAGTTTCTTTCATTTTAAAATATTTCTAAAAAATGAGTTTATAATAATTTTAAATTGAATAATGAGTTTATAATAATAAATTTGTGTTTAAATACTTTTAAATTTATGTTTGAATACTTTTAAATTAAATAATGAGCTTATAATTAATTTATGTTTGAATACTTTTAAATTGAATAATGAGTTTATAATAATTAATTTGTAAATTGAAAAATAAAGAAATTGATAAGTTTCTCTCATTTTAAAATATTTTTTTAAAAAAAAAATTAATATTTATTTAAAAATTATTTTCAATTCACAACTATATTATTTATTAATTAATTTTGTATACATATTTTTAGTGTTATTTCATAATTTTAAAGAAAACGTATCACTTTTATTATTCACTTTAAGTGAATGATTTAATTTTAAAAAGTGAAATTAAAAATAAGAAGAATCATTTTTTTATTTAGAATAATAAATTTTTAAAACAATATATTGAATCATATTTTTTAATAAAAAATATAAAGAATTACATGAGTTGTTAAAATAAGTGAGAGAAAGCTATTTTATTTTATAAAAGTAAGATATTATGATTTGATAAAATAGAATTTATTTATTATCAAAATAAGATGAAACAATTTTAATAAATATAATTTGACCATGTAATAATAACCCTTAGACCCAATGTTTTAAAAATCAGACCGGACCGGCCGAACCGGGAACCGGCCAGGTAATCGGTCTGGTTCAATTGCTGGATCGGATATGCCATTGAACTGGTGTGAACCGGTCAAGATCGGTGTAAACCGCTAAAACCGGAAAAACCGGCGGTTTTCATGAACAAGTGGTTTAATTGCATTTTGACAAAAAAATTATTTAAAAAATTAAAACGACGTCATTTTGATTATTTTAATGAAAAATAAAAATAAAAAATAAAAGAAATAAAAAAATTAAATAAAAATAAAAAATAAAAATAAAGATGTTGCAGACGGTTGAATTTGTTGCATATGGTTCTGATATTGAAGAAAGAGATCTCAACATTTAAACAATTTTCCTTCTTTTAAATTAAATTTTATAGACAATAAAATTATTTGGTTATAAATTATTTAATTATATATTATTTAAGTAGATTATGTTGCGATTAAAGTTTGTTTGCGGTTCTACTTTATAATTTTATACTATTTAATCATGTGTGATATCTATGTTTAAAATTTGAATTTAAATTATGAACATGTAAATTTATTTATGATATGATATTTTCAGAAAAATTTAAGTGTTAGTTATATTTTATAGAGACTAAATCATCTGGTTTGACAAGTTTTATACCTATATAATTTTGTTATAGCGACCGGTCTATTGAACTGAGTATCCGATTTAATCCGGTTTAGTCATGCGGTTCGACCACTGACTCAGTGGTTCGACCAATAAACCAGTGACCCAGTACCCTTACCGGTTTGATGTTCGGTCCGGTTTTTAAAACACTTCTTAGACCAAATAAAATCAAAATTTAATAAAGAATGTAATTGTTGGTGTGACTTAGATGTAAATAACTAATTTTCTTTGAGAAGTGTGGATAATTTTTTTTCATTTATAATAATCAAATAATATTTAAATATGTTAATTTAAAATTAGATTTTATTTCTAGAGTAGATTACGCATTTTTTTTATTAGATTTAAAAGTATCATATACATTTACAAGCTATAACAAAATGTGTGTTTGATTATGTGGTAGCTTTCATGAAAAATTATATTTTAAGTATATAAAATTACAAAAATATTGTATAATATGAGTATTTGGAAAAATATTTTATTTTTAGAATATACTAGATAGCGATGGAGAATTAAATTAAAAATAAAAAAATTAGAAAAATAAATTACAAAATATAATATAATATGCGTATTTTTAGAAAAATATTTTATTTCTAGAATAGACTAGATAATTTTGAGATTTAAACTAAAAATAAATTCTTACATTATAATTTATTTTAAATCAATTGATTTTAATTAAAAATAAATTAAATGTAAAATAATTTATGTTTGAATACATTAAACGTGACTCTTATAAATTCAAGGTGTTTGCTAATTCAGATAAAAATAATTCTCAATTGTTTTTTCATATGTATTTATCAGATATATTTTAATATATATGTCTAAAACTAAGTTTATTTTCTAGAATATACTTATCATTTATAGACTTTGATGGTAAATTTGTAATGGTTATCAAATTTAATTATGAAATGATATTTGGCAAAAGAAATTATCAACATTACTCTTTGAGAAGTATTTAAAATGAATCTTTTAATAATTTACAGGTTTGGGATCTTTGGCTCCTCAACAAGATATACAACTCTTAGTCAAATTTATTTATCTTTTGAAAGATCCAAAAATACTTGGAGTTCCTTTAATACATTCTATACATAAATAAAATTGTATTTGAGCATGCAAAATATGGTGTATACATATACCTAGTAGAGATTAGATATATGTGACCGATGTTATTTGATATATGTGACCGATGTTATTAATTATGATGTCTTTCATGTTTATCAGAAAATGAGATCTTATTTGGAAGTTCAAACTTCCAACTAAAGTAATAAATCTTGCTTATCATGTTAGCTAAGATTGTCTCTCAAGTTGCATCAATATCTAGAAGAAAAATATTGGTCGCTTCTCATGTGTGTTTTATAACGGTAATATTGGAAACAATTGTCATGTTTTCTTTCGATTGACGTATGAGTATTGATTGGTAGTAGTATATTGTTTATGAAATACCATACATGTTAGAGATAGTCTATAGGGTTTATATTGAACCAATTATTTTTAAAAGTTAGTAGTCTAGCATTTTTATGAGAGGAAAATATTTATATTGGGTTAAACACTCATCTAAAATTCAAAACCTCGCCGAAAAAATCTCACCCACATCTGAGCTGCAGTGTTGTGCTGAGCAACAGGGTTAAAATCCTTCGTCCAAACAAACAATCTCAGTGAATCGGGATTAGGGTTAATAGTACATGGAGCTCTAACGTGTCTCACATCATCCGCATTGGAAAATATGAATTCAAAGTATCCCTTGTCTAGAGAAAGAAGTCCCCAATTTTTGATATCAGACCAACATTTTATCAACAAAGTGTATATTTGATTCAATGGTGAATAAAATTTATTATGACTTAATTTATTTTGAATTAATTAATTTTGATTAGCGTGATTAGCGTGAGTTATTTAAAAAGTATGGATAAATATTTTTTTTCATTTATCAAAATATATTCAAGTATGTGAATTTAAATTTAGATTTTAATTCTATAATAGACTAACTTTTTTTTAAAGTACCATAAACATTTACTAGTTATAATAAAATGTATGTTTGATTATGCGACGGGGGAAATTTGGTTTTGAATGATTTTAAATAAATCAACATGAAAAATTTACTTTTATCAATAATAGTTTGGATCAAAATTATTTTTATATATAAAATTACAAAAATATAATATAACATTTTCTATTTAGAAATAGGTTTTATTTCAAGGATAAATTAGATAATTTTGAAGTTTAAAATTACAAGATACATTTACTACAAAAGTGTATATTTGATTATGCGTTAATTAAGGTAAATTCTTACAAATTTTGTTTTGGGTGAATAAATTTTAATTAAAAATTAAGTGAACACAAAATATTTAAATTTAAATATATTAATGTAAAAGTGATTCTTATTCATTCAAGTTGTTTGAAAATAATTTAGATTAAAAACTATCTCAATTTTTTACATATATAATTCTTAAAAATATTTTAATGAATATGTCTAAAAATAAGATTAATTTCTAGAATATACTAGACAATCATTTAAATTTAAATTTATGCTAAAAAATTACATTTATTTTTTTAGGATTATTAATATTTTTTAAAATTAAAATGCGTATGCATTTTTTTAAGCTGAAAAAATTAGATTAGATATATAATTGTTGATTTAGAAAATAACAAAAATATTTGGTAAAAAATAATATGTGTTATTTATTTTGTAATAAAATAAAAAATAATATATCATTAATAAAAATTTAATAAAAACAAATTTAAAAACAATAATATGACAAGAACACTTAAGTTTTTGACCATTTAAAGAGAAAAAGATTAGGGTTTTGGAAGGAGATAATTAGAGAGAAAATCAATAAATTTTTAACTATTAAAAAAAGATTATTTTTGTGTAAAATAATAAATAAATATTTTTTATTAATTAAAAATTAATATTTAAACGTATGTTATATTTGTTAAAAAAAGATTATTTTTGTTTCTAAAATATTATATTTGTTAGAAAATAGTCTATCAAACTTATGTTATTGAAACTTTTATATTTCTAAGTTAGTAGTATAGTATTTTGATGTTTTATTACTTTTTCTCTTTTGTAACTTTTATTTTCATAATCATTATATATTCTAATTGAAACCCTTACCTCTTTTATCTTCCTCTATTGTGTCATATTTTTTGTTTTTAATATGGTATATATAGCTTATTTGAATCCTCTTTGAAATATTTTGGTGCTTTTTTGCTGTCAAGTTTTCAAGAGTTTAGGAATGTAAACATATTTTTTTTATTTTTTGACGTGATTCTTCTTGAGTTTGTGGATTTTTAGTAGCCATTTATTTATGATTTTGCAACACTAGGTTATTACTTGGTTTGACAAAAAAAAAAGCTGATGGGAATTTTTTTTCTCATTGTCGATAGAACAACAAAAAATTTCTCTCTTTTACAAGATCGCTCGATTGAAAAGAAATAAAGATCAACATAATGATTATTGCTTATTTTTTATTTGACATTAACCACTAGTGATAAAAAATTGATATGATGCAACTTATTTAATGACTCGGATTTTATTTTGGAAATAACCCGACTAAATATAAATGAGGATTTTTTTGTGTTCTTACAATTTTCATTTTGTTGGCAGAAATTGCTCTAACTACATTTCTTTGCATTTTTTCTTGTTTTTGTTAACAATAGTGAACATATGTAAACATAGAAAAAGGAAAAACACCCTTTAGCTTAGGGTTTCAATAGAATGAACAAAAACTTAAGAGTAAGGGTTACACCAGAGTATAAATACTAAAAGTTAGAAAAGACCGAATTACCCTAACAAAGATACAATAAACAAATATAACAATAATAATAATAATAACCAACATCTCCCCTCAAACTCAAGATGCATTAGCAGAGAGCATCGAGAGTTTGTCAATCAAAAAACGAAAACGTTTAATGGAATGCGTCTTCGTAAACAAATCAGCAATTTGTAGAGCGGACGAGACGAACGGTAGAGTAATTGTCCCGTGCTGAAGATGATGACGAGTGAAGTGACAATCAATCTCAATATGTTTGGTTCGTTCATGAAAGACAGAGTTGTGGGCAATTTGAACAGCACTTTTGTTATCACAATACATAGGAGTTGGTTTAGAAAGAGTGACACCCATATCAGAAAGTAACCAACGCAACCAAACTATTTCAGTAGTGGTGGATGCCATGGCACGATACTCAGCTTCTGTAGAAGAACGAGATACAATATCTTGTTTCTTACTCTTCCAAGAAATAAGAGAGTCTCCAAGAAAGACACAAAATCCTGTAGTAGACTTACGATTCGTGGGGTCTCCGGCCCAATCAGCATCAGAATAAGCACGTAGTTCCAATGATGACGATGAGGGAAAAAGAAGGCTCTGAAATTGGGTTCCACGAAGATAACGACATATGCGAAGAACAACTTCCCAATGCAATGTAGTAGGAGAGACAACAAACTGACTAACAACATGCACAGCATAAGCAATATCTGGTCTAGTAATTGTAAGATACACCAAACTGCCAACCAATGTACGATATAAGGTGGGATCTGGAAGGGGAACACCATCAGATAGAGCATATTTCACATTCAACTCAAGAGGACTATCTGCTACTTTGGTATCAGAAAGGCGACTTTGATCAAGAATGTTGGCAATATACTTGGATTGAGAGAGAAGATAACCTCTAGGAGAGTAGGCAACTTCAATGCCTAAGAAGTAGCGAAGAGTGCCTAAGTCCTTCATCTCAAATTGTTTGGCCAACTGTAATTTCAAATCATTAATTCCATCCATATCATCACCTGTAATAATCATATCATCAACATATAATGAAAGTAAAATACGACCGTGACAAGTGGTTTTGACAAACAACGCAGAATCATGATCACTAGAGCTAAAGCCAATAGATGTAATCACAGTGGTAAACTTCTCAAACCAAGCTCGTGGAGCTTGTTTCAGACCATATAATGCTTTCTTCAACTTACATACTTCCCCTTGATTATGAGAAACACCTTGTGGAGGTACCATATAAACTTCCTCTTGAAGATCGCCATTTAGAAATGCATTTTTAACATCCATTTGATAAATATGCCACTGACGAATAGATGCAACTGCAATAAGAGTGCGAATAGTAGTCATTTTAGCAACAGGAGCAAATGTTTCTTCATAATCCATACCATATTATTGAGAGAATCCCTTAGCAACAAGTCGTGCTTTGTATCGCCCAACTGACCCATCAGACTTAGTTTTGATCTTGTATATCCACCGAGACCCAATAGCACGTTTTCCAGGAGGAAGAGGTACTACTTCCCAAGTATCTGTTTTATGCAGAGCAGAAAGTTCTTCTGTCATAGCCTGCTGCCAAAGAGGGTCAAGAATAGCCTCTTTATAGGAAGAGGGCTCAGACAAACTGTGTATAGAGGTTAGAAAAGAAGCAAAAGAAGAAGAGTAAGTTGAATATACAAAATCAGGTAATTGAGTAGACTTACGCTCACGAGAGGGATAACGAAGAGGCGGAGGATCAACAATCGTAGGAGGTTCTTGGGTAGCCGTGGGGACAAGAGGGATGTCAATATCTGGAGTAGCAGTAGTATCAGTCCTGCAATTCTCAAAATTACAATCACTAGAAATATTTTCATTTTGACCAAAAGGATCGATATGAGTGAGTTTCGAACTACTAGTAATATAAGAATCAGAAGAAAGAGAGTAAAAAGGAATGTGTTCAAGAAAAACAACGTGACGAGAAACATACAATTTCTTTGCACTAGGATCATAACAACGATAACCCTTTTGACCATCCCCATAACCAAGAAAAACACATATAGCTGAACGAGAAGACAACTTACTACGTTCTACTTGTGGGCGAAGAACAAAACAAGTAGAACCAAACACTTTCAAAGAGGAATAATCAGGAACAGAGTTATATAATTTTTCAAAGGGAGACAAACCTGATGTGACTGACGATGGAATTCTATTAATAACATGAACAGCAGTAAGAACAACTTCACCCCAAAATTCACTAGGAACCGAAGCAGACAACAAAAGAGAGCGAGCAGTCTCCATAATGTGACGGTGTTTCCTTTCAGCAACCCCATTTTGTTGAGGTGTATCAGTACAAGAGGTTTGATGAATTGTACCATCAAAAGCAAGCAATTCAGAGAATTTATTAGAGGTATATTCACCACCTAAATCACAGCGGAAGCACTTTATAACAACATTATGTTGAGTCTTAACCATAGCACGAAACATACAGTAAATGTCAAAAAATTCAGAACGATTTTTCATAAGATAAACCCAACAATAACGAGTATAGTCATCAATAAACGAAACATAATATCTAGATCCACCCTTAGTAAGAAGTGGTGATGGACCCCATACATCAGAGTGAACTAAGTCAAATGGTGCATATGAAATGGAAACACTTTTATTAAATGGTAAAGCTGAAAATTTAGCAAGTTTACAACCACAACAATCTGAGATATCACTGGTTTGTAACTTTCCTAAAGCTCCAGTAGAAGCCAAATACTTTAATCTAGAAGCAGAGACATGTCCAAGACGGGAATGCCATAAATAAAAACTAGAAGACGAAGAATTTAAACGAAAAGAAGATAATAAATCAGCTGTGGAAGTAGAGGTTGAGGCTGCAGTATCTGGGACTCTCAACTCATCCAAGATATAAAGTCCCCCTTGTCTACGGCCTGTCCCAATCAGCCTCCCGGAATGAGGATCCTGCACACAACAAGAAGTGGAAGAAAACATAACTGAGTAACCAGAATCACACAATTGACTAACAGAAGCAAGACTCAAAGTGAGGTTAGGAATATAATAGACATTAGAAAATGACAAATTTGGTGTGGAGACAGAACCAATGCCTTCTAATGGCATATGAGTGCCATCAGCAGTCATAACTGACATAGATGGTGTAGTATTCAAGGACATAAATGATTTTGCATCATATGACATATGATGTGATGCTCCAGAGTCAAGAATCCATATGGAAGGAGATATACCTGGCAAACAAGAAGAGTTCAAACCTTTAATAGAGGAGGCAGACATGGCACGAGACTGAGTGGCAAAAAGCTTTTGGAGTTGCTCTGCAATATCAGATAGTTGAGAAGTAGTCTCAGATGGATATACATGCTCAGAACTAGAACCAATGGTAGGAGGAGCAGCAGTAGCCACATTGGATGATGGATGTTTGAAATTTTTCTTATTTCCTTTCAACAATTTGGGACATTGAGCTTTCCAATGACCTTTCTCCTTACAAAAAGCACATTCATCAATACCAAGCCCAATTCTACCTTGAGGTTTTCCTTTGTAAACTGGAGCAGCAAAAACAGTTGGAGGAGTGGAGAGAACTCCTTTATCTGGAATCAAATTGGAGTGAGACTTGAGTCTAATTTCTTCTGCCAACAATTCATTAAAAACTGAATCAACATTAGGAAGTGGATTACGATGTAGAATACCCCCACGAAGTCCCTCAAAATCATCCCTAAGCGCCATCAGAAATTGAACCAAACGTTGCTCTTCTCTTTGATCAGTGTATGCTTTGACCACTTTTAATTCAGACGATTCCATAAGAGCCAACTGATCCCACAAATTACTCATAGTTGAATAGAATTCCTGAATGGTCATATTATTCTGTTTGAGAGCTCTAATATCACTCTCCAGCTGGTACCGTTTTGCAAAATTAGATTGAGCATACAAACGTTTCAAATGGTCCCAAACCTCCTTAGCAGTATCATATTTTGCTAGTTGCACTCCTATTGACTGAGAAACAGAATTATTGATCCAAGTAAGAATCTTAGAATTACTGACATCCCATGTTTCCAACTCTTTTGCATATTTTGCTTCATCCTTTTTATCCGTAGGTTTAACAAAGGTTCCATCAACATAACTCCACATCCTTTTTCCTTTCAAAAAATTTTTCATTACGTAATTCCAATAAGAATAATTTTCTCCATTGAGTTGAACACTAATAGATTGAAGAGAATCATCTTTATCATGACTCATTGTATTTAACTATGAGATAACCAAAAACACCACAATTAAGTAAAAATAAATTAAATAAAAGTGATCCAAAAAGAATCAATTTTTTTTCACTGTATAAGAAATAAGGATTCTCTATTGAATAGGTATACCACCAAGTTGTTTTTCCACCTACTACGTTGAATTTTTGTACTGTATCAAGAAGAAAATTGGCAAAGCTTCAACGAGGAAAAGGATAAAATTGACGACTAGCCAACACACTACCGGAACAAATGAAACCGTCAAATTCAATTGAAACAGTACCGTCAATACTCCAACAAATCGGCAACGAACAAATATGTGTACCACTTCGCGGTAGATCCGAAATCAAACCAAGCTCTTTGATACCATGTTAACAATAGTGAACATATGTAAACATAGAAAAAAGAAAAACACCCTTTAGCTTAGGGTTTCAATAGAATGAACAAAAACTTAAGAGTAAGGGTTACACCAGAGTATAAATACTAAAAGTTAGAAAAGACCGAATTACCCTAACAAAGATACAATAAACAAATATAACAATAATAATAATAATAATAACCAACAGTTTTGACATCATTGAAATTTTGTTTGATAGTTTATTGGATATTTAAGAGTAGTAGTAACAATGTGGTTTAATATTTTTAGCAGAGTTTTGTTTTTTCAACGTAGTTTAATTGTTCAATGTTGCACTTTGATTGTTGTGTCACATGCTTTTATCATTTTTAGTATATTTTTTAATGTAATTTGAGTTTGTATATAGAGCTTATTTTATTTTGGCATGTTATTATTTTTGTTGTTGTACTTCTTAACTATTTTGTTATATTGCGGATCTTTTGTATTTGATTGGTTTGGTTGATTATTTGCTTATTCAATTCTTCTCTTTCTGTTTGATTTTTTTTTTATTTGTGATGTTGGATTTTGTGTTGCTCTCTTTTCATTTCTATCTCTTTTGGTTCATTTGTTTGACTTAATTGTTGCTTCTCCTTTGATTGTTTCCCCTATCTGAGGACTTTTTTTATTAGCCTTTGATTGATCATCTCTATTTGATTATTTCATCTTTTTCTTTGTTTTCTTTTCTCTTTGTCGACGTGCTTGTTTGCTTTGTTTTCTTTTCTCTTTGTGGATATTTCTTCTATTTACGAAGGTTTCTTCATTTAGCTATTTCTTCTCTATGTTGGTTGTTGTTTATTATTTGGTTGTTTCTATTTGTTGGTTATGATATTAGTTGGTTTTACTTGTTTTTTTTTTGTTGTTGTTGAAAGCTACTTTGAAATATTAGAAAATATGCTTTAAGATGGGATCTTTTATAAGATTGACAAACTTTTAAAGCTCCTTATTAATGAAAGCATCACCAGTTTGTAGGAAAATGTTAGATAATAATAGTATGTTAGGTTTATGTTATTTTGCCTTTTAACTCTTTTTAGCTATCTATTTAAGTGACTAGACTCAAGATAATGTCTCATCAAATAAATTAAATACGACCGTTTATGATGTTAGCGTTATTTTGTGACTGGCTCTCTATATTAATTTTTATGTGTAATATTGATGCATCAATGTCAAATTAAAGAAGCAATAATAAATTCGAATTGAATTTATACTTGAAGAAAAATAAACTAAAATGTTAGATGTTGTTTTATGACATAAAGACCTTTGCCTAATTTTTGTTGTTATAGAATCTAACTATAAATTTGTCATAGGTAATATTTGTTCACCAAAGTTTGGTGGTTATAGTTTTGGTGTTTTGATTGATAATTGAAATTTTAATTTGTATCTTGCTAGACAGTCTTTTTTTCATTATTGATTTTCATGTTTTTTATAATAACTCTTTTTTTTATTATCGAATTGATAATAAAGTACAAAATCTCTTTCATCCTTAAAATAATATTGATATGAGTTATTTTATATAAATATATTTGTAAGTATTAAAAAAACATTTCTTTCATACATATATTTGTGTGATACACAACTTTAATAAAACAAGAAAACTAATGTTTTAATAATTTATAATTAATAATAATATAAAACTGTGAGATATTGGATCGAACTCTAGTATGGTCGAAGGGTAGCTTCTTGGTTCGACAGGATTAAGCATGAAGTCGAATGTTGTTCACATGCTTGTGTCCAAGATGCTAGGATCGTTAGCATGTTAAATTAGGTTTTAGTGTTTAAACCCTAATTTGTTAAGTTTGCTTGTTTATTAAGTTGACTTGTGTAATGGGCCTTGTGGAAAAAGCCAATTAGTTAGTATGTTAGGTTTTATTATAAATAGCATACTAGTCTCTCATCATTGCTAAGCTGCAAATCCTAATTTAGGGTGGGAGAGGCTATTTGTTATTCTTGTAAACTTGTAATATTGTTTTAAGAGAAAGTAAAAGAATAGCAGTTATAACCAATTATTGTGTTCTTCTTATCTTCCCTAATTCCTATTATATTTTGTTCTTGACATCGTTTTTCACAACAAATTGGTGCGGTGAGCGTGGAGAAGATGCCTTCAACAAAGTATGAGGTTGAAAAGTTCACCGGAGTGAATGATTTCGGTCTGTGGCGCTTGAAGATGAAAGCCCTACTAGTTCAGCAGGGTTACTTGAAAGCGTTGAAGGGAGAGGCAGCCATGACTGCAGAATTGACGGCAGCGGAGAAGACGACTATGATCGAGAAGGCACACAGCGCAATTTTGTTGAGCCTTGGTGATAAGGTTCTCAGACAGGTATCAAAAGAGACGACGACATCAGGGTTATGGGCGAAACTTGAAAGTTTGTATATGACCAAATCGCTGGTAAATCGACTATACCTGAAGCAAGCTTTGTATTCGTTCAAGATGATTGAAGACAAAGTGTTGGCTGAGCAGTTGAATATGTTCAACAAGCTGATTCTTGATCTTGAAAATATTGATGTGAAGATCGATGATGAAGATCAAGCGTTGTTACTATTGTGTTCTTTGCCTCGATCACATGCTCACTTCAAAGAAACTCTCCTGTATGGAAGGGTTTGAAGAGGTTCAATCAGCCTTGTATTCTAAGAATTTGAACGAACGAATGGAGCATAAACCTTCGATTGTTGGCGAAGGTTTGGCCGTTAAAGGAAAACTCCTACGAAAGGATGATAAGTTTGACAAGAAGAAGGGCAAAAGTCAGTCGAAGTCTTACAGTGGCGAAGCATCTTGCATTCGATGCTATCATTGTAAGAAGGAGGGTCACACAATAAAGGTGTTCCCTGAACGCCTGAAAGATCATGGAGTTAAGGATAATGGCAATGCAGCCATTGTTCAAGAAGATTTCGAATCATCTGATGTTCTTGTGGTTTCAAGCAGTGACTTGAGAAGAGAGTGGATTATGGATTAAGGTTGCACTTGGCACATGACTCCAAACAAAGACTTGTTCGAGGAATTATGTGATCAAGATGGTGGATCAGTATTGCTGGGAAACAACAAGGCTTGCAAGATTGCAGGTGTTTGATCTGTGATGTTCAAACTCCATGATGAGTCAATAAGGTTGTTGACTGAAGTCAGGTATGTTCCTGATTTGAAGAGAAATATACTTTCTCTTGGTGAATTCGACAAGAAAGGATATGTTTTCCAAGGAGAGAAAAGTATCCTAAGAGTCATGAAGGGTTCGAAGGAAGTCTTGAGAGGCGTGAAGAAACAAGGCTTGTATACCCTTGAGGCTAAAGTTGTAAGTGGTTCGACAAATGTTGCATCCACGAAACCTTTGTCGAAGACAGAAATCTGGCACATGAGATTGGGCCATGTCAGTGAAAGGGGTCTGGTCGAATTAGGGAAACAAAATCTGCTTGGTGGAGACAAAGTCGAAAAGCTGAAGTTTTGTGAACCCTGTGTACTTGGAAAATCTTGCAGAGTGAAGTTCAACAAAGGCAAACAAAGAACACATGGATCCCTTGATTACATCCATGCTGATCTTTGGGGGCCTGCAAGATGTCCATCACATTCAGGAGCAAGGAATTTTCTATCCATAGTAGATGATTATTCCAGAAAATTATGGGTATTCATCCAGAAGACTAAGGATGAAACTTTTGAGAATTTCAAAAGTTGGAAGACTCTAGTTGAAAATCAGACTGGCAGAAAGGTCAAGAGGTTGAGAACCGACAATGGCCTTGAATTTTGCAATGAGGCATTCGACAGTTTTTGTGCTGCCTCTGGTATTGCAAGGCACAGAACTACTGCAGGTACTCCACAGCAAAATGGTTTGGCTGAAAGGTTTAATCGAACTATCTTGGAGAGATTCAGATGCATGTTGACTAGTGCTGGACTAAAGAAGGTGTTCTGGGCTGAGGCTGTTTCGACAGCAACATATCTGATAAACAGATGTCCTTCGACAGTGTTAGATATGAAGACACCTGAAGAAGTTTGGTCGGGACATCCACCAGATCTTGACAAACTGAGAGTATTTGGCTGCATAGCCTATGCTCACATTAGGCAAGACAATGCCGAACCTAAAGCTCTGAAATGCATGTTCATGGGATACCCTGAAGGAGTTAAAGCTTATAGGCTATGGTTCCTAGAGCCAGGTCACATGAGGTGTATCACCAGTCGAGATGTAGTTTTCAATGAAGCTGAAATAGCTTTTAAGAAAATTGATGATGTTGGTCGAAGTACAGAAACATCTGACGAAGAGCTGGAACAGGTATAGATTCTTGTTGAGGTGGAGCATGTTGATGCTGAATTACATATCCTTGATGAAGTCGAAGAAGAAGCAGAATATGTTGAGGAAGTTGAGGAAACTGACGATGACTACCTATTGTCGAGAGATAGGTCGAGAAGAGTCATCAAGGCACCTCAGAGACTTGGGTATACAAATCTTATAGCTTATGCCTTAATCTCTGCAGGTGAGGTTCTAGACGAAGAACCTAGAAACTACAAGGAAGTTATGAGGAGTCGAAATAAGACTGAATGGCTGAAGGCCATGGATGATGAGATGAAATCTCTTCATGATAATCATACTTGAGAACTGATCAATAAACCTGCTGGGGCAAGGTTAGTCAGTTGTAAATGGATTTTCAAAGTTAAAGAAGGAATTGAAGGAGTGACGTCGAAAAGATACAAGGCAAGGTTAGTTGCAAGGGGTTTCACTGAGAAAGAAGGTGTCGACTTCAATGATGTGTTTTCTCCTGTTGTGAAGCATAGGTCCATTCAAATGTTGCTTGCCATGGTGGCACAGTTCGATCTTGAACTGGAACAGATGGATGTGAATATTGCGTTCTTGTATGGTGATCTAGATGAAACGATCCTGATGAGGCAACCTGAAGGGTATGTCGAAAAGGGGAAGGAAGATTATGTGTGCAAGTTAAAGAGATCTTTGTATGGGCTGAAACAATCTCCTCGACAGTGGAATAGGAGATTCGACAAGTTCATGGCACACATAAGTTTCATTAGAAGTCAGTTCGACCACTGTGTTTACTTCAGATTTTGACCTGGTAATTCATTTGTTATTTTTTGCTTTATGTGGATGATATTCTCATAGCAAGCAATAATGTTGAAGATGTGACGAGGGTGAAGGCTGGACTCAATAAGGAGTTCGATATGAAGGATCTGGGAGCTGCTTCCAGGATTCTTGGAATTAACATTCGAAGAGATAGAAAGAAGTCGAAGTTATGCTTATCTCAAGAGGCATATCTACGGAAGATTCTCGAAAAGTTTGGTATGTCGAATTCGAAGCCAGTTGTGACTCCAACAAACCCTCAATTCAAGCTGAGTATTGATCAGTGTCCCAGTACTGATGTCGAAAGAGCCTATATGAATAGCATCCCATATGCTAATATAGTTGGTTCTTTGATGTATGTTATGGTCTGTACTAGACCCGACATAGCATATGCAGTAAGTCTTGTAAGCAGGTACATGGCGAACCCTGGAAAGGCTCACTGGCAAGCATTGAAGTGGATTTTAAAGTACATAAATGGGTCTCTGAATAGAATCCTAATTTATGGTGGAGCCTTGGGTGAAGATAGTAAAGCAGTAATAGAAGGATATGTCGACTCTGATTATGCAGGTTGTATGGATTCCAAAAAATCTATTTCTGGATATGTTTTCACTATGTTTGGCACTGCAATTAGTTGGAAAGCAACACTTCAGAAGGTTGTTGCTCTATCAACCACTGAAGCAGAGTATATTGCCCTAACTGAAGCTGTGAAAGAAGCAATGTGGCTTGAAGGTTTTGCGAAGGAGCTGAAAATTCAAGGTCGAGGTATCACTGTTAAATGTGATAGTCAAAGTGCAATACATCTGTCGAAGAATTCATCCTATCATGAGCGAACTAAGCACATTGATGTGAGGCTGCATTTCGTCAGAGGAGTAATCGAGCGTGGAGAAGTCCAAGTGCTGAAGGTTTCGACTGAAGACAATGTTGCTGATATGATCACCAAGACATTGTCGAGTTACAAGTTTTTCCACTGTATGCAGTTGATAAAGCTGCATGAAGAAAGCTAGTTTATTCCCTTGATGTTGTAGAGTTAGATCCAAGGTGGTGAGTTGTGAGATATTGGATCGAACTCTAGCATGGTCGAAGGGTAGCTTCTTGGTTCGACAGGATTAAGCATGAAGTCGAATGTTGTTCACATGCTTGTGTCGAAGATGTTAGGGTCGTTAGCATGTTAAATTAGGTTTTAGTGTTTAAACCCTAATTTGTCAAGTTAGCTTGTTTATTAAGTTGGCTTGTGTAATAGGCCTTGTGGAAAAAGCCTATTAGTTAGTATGTTAGATTTTATTATAAGTAGCATACTAGTCTCTCATCATTGCTAAGCTGCAAATCCTAATTTAGGGTGAGAGAGGTTATTTGTTATTCTTGTAAACTTGTAATCTTGTTTTAGAGAAAGTAAAAGAATAGCAGTTACAACCAATTCTTGTGTTCTTCTTATCTTCCCTAATTCCTATTATATTTTGTTCTTGACATCGTTTTTCACAACAAAAACTAACTAAAACAAATAAGTAAAATATAAATTTAAAACGAATAATTTCTAAACATCACAACAACTATTTTAATTGACATAAACTTATTTTAATAATAATTTATGAATATTTTAAGTATTATTTATATGAGGAAAAAAATATACTTAAGGAGGTTAACTTGTTGAATGGATCATCAATTATATATGAGTAAATATTTAACTTACTATATTATTTGAGGAGAATCTAAAAACAACTCATGTAAAAAATACAAATTCTCTTTATGTATTTTAAAGATTCATTCTTTTTAGCCTCTCATTCAAACTAATCATTAATTTTTATATTTGACAGAGACATATTGTTGAATTATTTTACATTTTTCTTTTAAATTAAAGCTATGTAGCATTCATCAAAGCAATTTTACACAATAATATATGAGAAAAAAAATGCACTGATGGTGTAAAATATTTTTACACTGTCAACCAATCACAATCATGCATTCAATTAAAATATAATTTTAATTAAAAAAAACTAATATGACATGGCAAGTGTAAAGATTTTGATTGGTTATATCTGCAAAGTTAGTTTAGACTGTCAATGCACTACCTTTAAACTCATAACATATTATATTTGACTATTCATAAAATTTCTCCAAAAAAGAATAATTTAAAAAAGTTTCATAAAAATTGTAGTAATTTAAAAATCTCAAAAGATTAAAAAAAAACAAAAAAATATGAGATTGCATCCTCTTTCTTTCGCAACAAGTGTTATTGTTCTCTTCCTTTCACAATAGGCATTATTGTATTTTTATTTTACATGTCAAATGCAAGTTGGTAGCTTGTAAGCCATAAACTATACTATCAAATTATTTATTTGTTATACAATATAAAATCATATCCTTTCATCTAAATTATATGTTATTTGAAACTTTTTCTAATAAAAAAAATTATATCTATGGGAGTTTCTAGTGGGAAAAAACACAAAGATATTTTAGCATTTTTGTTATTTTGGATTTAGCCACATGCATTTTAAGAGAAAAAACAAGAAGAATCATCCATAAAAGTTTCATGACTTGAATTTGGTACCTAAAGCAAGTCGAGTGTGAGAAAATAAATAGTTGTTATTTTAACAAACTCATCATTACTTTTTTTAAGGACGTTGTCCTTTACATGTTAGATGTTACATGTTACTATTTAAATTTATAGTGATAGATATGAATCATGTGATACATGACAATCATTAAACATGGTTATCAAAAAAAAATATATATATATATAGTGTAACAAAAAAATATTATCATCTCATAACTCTTAAAATTTTAGAGACACACCTTCTAATGAGTATTATTTTTCTCTCTCCACATTTAATTATTTATTAATTTTAACCATTAGATTGAAAAGAATCAATGGTCATGATGAGGAGTAAGTCTTAATAACTTACTCTTGGAGTAGGAATATATATATATATATATATATATATATATATATATATATATATATATATATATATATATATATATATATATATATATATATATATATGTGTGTGTGTGTCTCTCTCTAAAATTTTAAGAGTTATGAGATGATAATATTTTTTGTTACACTTTAATTAATATGATGATCTCTCAATAATCATTTGAATTGAATCCGTTTGCATGATTTAAATAGGAAAATCTTCTTTACAATTTGGTTACCTTTTTGTTTTAGGTCTTTATGCCTTTATATTATTACAATTTGGTTATATCTATCACTATAAACTAATCATTACCAAATGCATCCAATTTTGGTTCCAGAACGTAATAGAGGCGCCGTATAAGAAAGTCGAATTATGATGTCCACATTTTCCATGATTTCACGTTTTCTATTTGATTTGTTAGTGCATAACCTTTGAGAATCACCAAATTATAAGCGATCAGAATTGAATGCGAAGGTTCGCCGTGTTTGATCCAATCGATCATCATTTCAACTTTGATCCATCAAATTTTCGTGTTTCTAACTCTCGTGAAAATGATGCGAAGTAAAAGAATGAATGATCCTATATCTAAGTCCAAATATACGCTATAACTACCAAGGAATGAAGGTAATTAATTTCAAGATCATACTGAAGATTTCTGATCGACCTTCCGATCTTGCATCGTCTCGATTATTCGTTGCCAACGTGATACTTACCGTGATGACTTCAAAAATTTGGCGAGTTCATAGCTACTTCTAACATAGATTTGTTACTAAAACACCTTCTCCAGGTAACAAAGGATCTTCAAATAATGAATAGAGATCTCTTTAGGCCATATCTGATGGATCATGATGAAGCTCATATTGCGACTAAAGCTACTTAGTCGCAAAAAAGTGAAACGAACTTCCAGTGTAAAATTATTTGCGGTAGAAGTCGTGATCACTGTGGATAGCGCTATGCACCACCATGATGTGAAGTTGATTTCAACAGCGATTTCCTAATAATAACCATTTTTTATATGGCTATTGAGCAGTGCGTTAAGAAATAAAGATGTTCGAGCGCAGATACATTCGAAGAGCGAGGACATTGAAAAAGCTACAACTACAGGCTTTTTATTGATCGCAACAATTTCCATTGAAGTAAGAGCCTGTACGAGATAAATCATAAGCAACGTCCTTCAAGCATCAATTCCCAGGACGACATGACCAAGCTACCAGATCCCTATAGTCAGACCTACAAGATAGCAGAAACTTGTCGAATACTCACAGGGAAACGACACCGTGGGCCCGATAGCGGGGAAGTGAAGTTTCATCCAAGACACCTCTGTCGGTCAGCATTTTTGACCCGGCGTCAGGTGGAACTGACCCAAGATGTCCATGCCCCACGAGTAGAAAGGCTAGGGCAAAGTCTTTGACTAGAGAAGTTCGGTCAGCGCATGGTGAAGGTCATGTGTCGACACATCATTCTATGAGTTAACACATGTAAGTGAATTTTAAAGCCCGTGGCCATTGTAATGAATGTGCCGACACATGTAACCTTCAGATCGATACAGAAAAGAAAATTTTCTTCTATGAGTTGACACATATGAGGAATGTGTCGACAAATGTGGATCAATATTAAAGCGTGTAGGCTTTGTTTGCATGAGTCGATACATAGTGTAACTTTTATTTGTTTAAGTCGACACATAGAAGCAATTTTGCCTCTATGAGTCGATACATATTACTTATGTGTCGATACATGCAACCCATTTTTAAAGTCTGTGGCTTCTGTTTCTCATGAGTCAATACATGACCTGATATTTGTCGACACATGCACTGACATGAATCGATACATGACTCGTATGTGTCGACACATGCTGCAAAGTTTTGTAAATTTTGCATTTTTTTTCTAAACCTCTTGTTTTCTTTTGCCTCCAACTTACACACATATAAATACCTCATACATGCATCATTCAAAGTTAGATGAAACCATAAAAATACAAAAATTTCTCTTCATCTCAACCTCACATTTATGCATACACACAAATAAATTATACATAATCATTCTTTGTTTGGGTGCCATCAAGATTCAGTTGATAATGTCCAATTTATGTTGTTGAATTGTAAATTGGGTTGAGAATCTTTGGGGTTTCAATGGGAAAAACTGTGAGGGTTTATCCTCCAAGATCAAAATGTTGATTTGGGGGTTTGCACAAGACTTTTGCAATTCAGATTCGATTGAGTGAAAGCTTTAAAGAACTAGGAGTTCTTGCAAAGGAGTAGCGTGAGACGGTGAATCAATTGGAAATCTTGGGTGACAACAACTTGCAATTTGGATTTGACCGAGTGAAAGCTTTGAGGAAATCGATTTTTTGTGGCATGATTGATTGTAGCAAACCAATTTTTCCTCCCCATCATAAGAGTAGAACAACCGAAGTCCAAATACCATTCCTCACTATACTGAATTGCCTCTTTCGTGGTCAAAATGGTAGATTCTTCTTCCTATAACCGGTTACAGCGTATAGGTAACTGATTACAACTTGAATTTGCAATTTTCTCCAAACTCCTGCTGCATTGATCTTGCATTTTGCTGCTACATTCCTCTTCCGTGATCATGATCAAGAAAATGTTCTCCTAATCAAACACTTGTCTTGCAACCTTGACTTTATCCATTTGAGATTCCTTCTTTTTTTGCATTGCACTCTCTTGCAAAATGACTTGACTTTTGACAAACAAAGCATTGCATCTTGCTCTTGTCAATCATTCTCCTTTCACCTCTAAAGTTACCTTGACCATCATTTTTGTTGCAAGTGTTCGCACCCTTTTGACAAGCAAGATTCTTGTAATTTTGGGATTTTATTCCATAAAAATTCTTAAAATTCCTTTTACTCTTCATGAGCCATTTCCCTTCGATTTCTTGTCTTTCTTGTTGAAACGAGCTTGCAAAGCGATATCCACCTCTATCTTATCACATTTTCTCTCCTCTATCCTTTGCTCATTTGCCTCAAGAGAGCTTTGTTGCTCCTCTTTGCTAATCGTCACAAAATCCTTCGATTCCTTAATCGCTACGACCACACTGTTAAGTCTTGCGTTAAAGAACACATGATTTTCGCGACAACATACTGTTCCATGATCGTTTCTCCACATGCTTTTACTTGGTTCACCAATCGAGTAATTCTCGTTGTGAAATTGTTGATGGTCTCCTTCTCCTCCATTTGAATCAACTCAAGTCGACGTTTATCAATTTGTAACCTCAAAACCTTCGCCTTGTCAGCCCACGTGTATGTCTTCTTCAAGATTTCCTACACTTGTTTCAATAATTCGCAATCACCAACTTTATCGAAATTATCCATATCAACACATTGATGGATTAAAAACAACACCTTAAAATCTTTCTTCCTTTCTTCTTTATGTGTTACTCGTTGTGCATTTGTTGCACCTTCAACAAGAGGACTCGCATTGTTCTTGATCACTTCAAGAACATCTTGGTAGTCAACCAACATCTTCATTTGTTTGCACCATTTATTGTAATTCTTCACATCAAGGATGGGTATGTTTGTAGATATTCTTTCATTGGAGACTAAATCATGTTGCACACTAAGTGTTTGGTGGATTGAACGAGGTTCTTGATGCCAAATGTTAAAACTTAGAACTACAAGGTTGGTGAAAATGGAGTTATTGAATGTGAAGAGGGAGAGAATGAGAGAGAGTAAGAGAAATTATAATTCAAGAAGATAATGCATGTTAACATTGATTGAGATATCTCTTAGGTATTTATATAAAATTACAATTAATTGATTAGGACACAAGTAACAAAAACTAAAAAAAATTAAAACTTACTTATAACCTATTTCTAAAAACAAATTTAACATTATGTTTCACAGCACACGGTAAAAGCTAAGATTTGGTGAACTATTTGGAAAAGAGAGAAAAAAAACAATTTGATTTAAAATATTCATTTCAGATAAGGTGAACCAAAGTGCGGTGGACATCAGCCATGGCTCTCCGCGTCAACTCCCTCGCTCTTTCTTCCGCTTTACCGGTAATTTTCTTATCACCCTGTCTTTGCTTTCGAATTGCAACTAATGAAAATGATACTTTTCCTTTCAAATGTTTAATTTCAAAATAAAAAGCAATTAAATAATTTTCCTGTAGAAGATAGAGTTAAGAGCTGGAAATTCACGGAGCCCAAGCCTCAATGTTAACTCGCAGGTACATAAACAGTAGTTTTGGAAATTCTTGATTTTTCGTTTGATACATGTAACTGAACTTGTTCATGCATTTGTTTGTAAGATGAAAATCCAAATGCGAAAGGAGAGTGGTGGAAGAAGAATCTGGAGGCGAAGGACAATGGTATATTTTTCATCCATCTTGTTTTTCTTACCATGTTTGGTTTTTGTGGGTTTTTTTATGCATGCCTCTTACCTGTTTGTATAAATTTCCCAAATAATATTATAATGAAATGAATGAGATAACTCCCTTATTTGAATGAGATCAACATGGGTTTCATCAATTAATATAGAATTTTAGTTGAAGCATTCTAAAGTTGGAAAGTTCGGGGTAGAGGTTAAACTGTTAAAGAGCTTAAAGCATTGTGATGGGCCAATTTACTGGATTGTGCTTAATTGTGAAACATAATTAGGCTTCAGTAAGTGAATATTCAACCCCTATTACATATTTCTAATTGGTATTACATAGAGAGAACATAAAAATAAGTGCTCACTTAGTGGTATGTCACGATCGTGGCAATTACTTACTCCTGTTTCAACTTTAAATGTTACCGGCAACTAGCTAGAGGTCGATGTGTGAACCTTGAAATTACTGCTGTCGGCTCATCAGTGTTGTCTGCTTCAAGCTTGGAAATCTTTTGAAAGCTTGGATCAAATGCTGAAAGATTGTCTGGTTTTCCTATTCTTAATCATGTGTCAAATGCAATTTAAATTTTGTCTCTTACATTATGTTATACTAGCTTTGTGCTGTGTTCCAAGTAAACATGCTAGGCTGTTCGCGATGTTATGTTGCATGGGGAAACATAGGAAACAAAACAAAAAGAACTAAGTACTGTTTGAACTGTGTGTGTAATCTTAATGGAAAAAAGGTAAGTATCGCAATTCACAAGTGTCTCTAGTGATTCATTAAAGAAGAACACAGTGAGGAAAAAGGTAGCATAACAGGGAATGAGGAGGAGAAAAGCCAAGAGAGGATAAAAAGTTACGGTGCACATCACTCTGTCCTTTTCACATCATTTGTATTCACATTTGAACCTTCTCGTTTACCGTATGTTTTCATGTCTTTGTTTTTGCATGATATCACCACCTTGCTTCCTTCTCTTGCCGATTCTTTGACATATACTTTATGCTAGCAATCGCTGCTGCTGAGGTGTCTGTTGCTTTGAATATAATGATTTGCAAAACGGTAACTTATTTTCTGTGATAAAGATAAAGCCAGATTTGATTTTATTCTTGTCTATACTTCTTTTCTGCCATGCTTTTCTTTTTTTCTTTTTCAATTTAACTTGACTGAATGAGTGCAAGTGATTGTGCTGATGAATGATAGTATCCATGATTTATGCTTTTGAAACATCTTTCTCGCATATGACACACAATGAACTTGAAAATTTAATCAAAAATTCATTTTGCTGCAGACAAAAAAGGACGAAACTTTGCCCTACAGAATGGAGCGCATTCCTTTTCTGGAGGAACAGGTGAGGAAGATAAAAAATGAGGGAAAGCTCTTGCAATTGGACATAGAGAGGTTACTGTTATCAGAAGATAATAAATATGACTTTGTGAATGAGATAGCAGCTGAGGCCAATGCTTATGTTGAGAGCAACATTGATGAGTATGGAGGTGAGAAGAAAGCCATTCTTCATGTTTTGAGTAATCGAATGAATGATGCTGGATTTTACCGTCCAGAGGCGTATGCGGAGTCTGATCCCTTCAAACCTGGACCTCATTATTTGAAAGAGTTTTTTACATAAGTTTAAATAAATTTGTTAAGATGAGAGATGTTATACACTAGGCATAAGAATTTGCTTCTCTGCTTCACTTATAGCACAATTTATGTCTTCATCATTAAAAGCATGTGGAAATCGAATATCTTGTGTATCGGAGAAATTAAGGGAGACATGGAATTCCACATCCGTGTTTTGCAACCGACTCTTTCAACACTCTAACAAACTCTTTCAAGACACACCAATAATAATTAGCCAAGTCATCCCCTATCTTTAATTTTTAACCCGATAACCGATTCCATAGGTTGAGAAACAATAATCTGTTTCTATTAAAAAAAGTAAAATATAAAAAAAAATCGTTGCAATTCAAGTATGAAGTTTTGTTGTTTTTGTCTCCCTCCATTATCCAAGGCTTCTTCAGACCAGTCCATGGATTCTCTTAGTTTATGTCACCCAAGTTCTAATATTTATCTCACGAGCTCTTGTCTTTCTTGAAAGATTATATATTTTTTCTTCTCATTTCACGCTCTTTTATTTCAAAAGTGACATTGAATCGTTGCACTCATTAATATATTAATTGTGACACTGAACACTTATCTTCATCCATCAATTTATTTTTCTTATTTCACTTTCCTGCATCCCATAACTTTTGAGTTCCTAATTAAACTTATAGACAATTTCAAAAGCGCGCACCATTTTAGAGTTACCAATACACATATGTCATAAATGTGCATGCATAATATCAAAGCACACACTAGACTTCACATCATATCATAAATGTGCATGCATAATATCAAAGCACACACTAGACTTCACATCGTCTCACTACACATTTTAATAATTTATTTTATAATGCGCGCGCACACACACTAGCAATGCACATAACAAAGTTCATCAATGCTTTAATTTTAACGCATAATATCAATACCCACATGTAATAAATGTGTGTGCATAAATGTATGTGTTATTCCATTAGACCTTCAAATACAATATTTTGATTTTCAAATATATTTGTAATAAATACACACACATACATAATATCAATGCACACAACAATTTGCACTAGTGGTTTAATTTAAATAAGTAATACTAATGAACACATTCACTAAATTTGTGTACTTAGAGCATCTTTAACGCTGGTAAAGAAAGGTAGAAATTTGTTATAGTTGACGTTGCTTATAGATGACCACCATTGAAGGAAGCTGACATGGCACTATCTTTAGTTTTGGGTTTGCTATAGAGCCAACGGTGAACTAAACTTCCTTTTCTATAAAAAATAGTTTTATATTATTGAGGTGAAAGGATATTTGTCCTAATTTGTATGCAAATTAAAATATCATTTTTAAATATTATTATCATATACTATTATATCAATGTGTGAGACTCAAATTTGTTAGAACAAGATTTGTTCTGATTAATATTCTTAGTTTTGATGATAACAATGTATATGAATTTTGCTTGAGATAATGTGATACTCTAATCCTATGCAATTTCCATTTCAGGAAATATATAAAGAGTATGCACAAATTCAGCGCAAGAAGCACTGACTCAGAAGGTTCAAGTATGCAACATCAGAACATGCTCTCGCAAGACATCAGAAGATGGTCAAGCAGAATCAGAACATGGTCTATTGAAGCATCAGCAGAACTTGAGATCAGAAGCAGAAGCACTGAAGTTCTCATGGTATCACGCTAGAAGCTCTTCAAGGTCAGAAGACAAGAAGATGCTCTGCACCAAGCTGTTTGACTCTGATATATTCAAACGTTGTATCAACAAATATCAGATCAGAAGCAAGTACAAGATGGCAGGCTACGCTGCCTGACAAAAGGAACGTTAGAAGCTATTAAAGACAACGTCAGTTAAAGCAGGAAAAGCAAGGCTCGAGGTAGTTGACAAAAGAGTGAAACATTAAATGCAATGCTGTACGGATCACGCAACGCATTAAATGCTCCCAACGGTCATCTTCTCAAACGCCTATAAATAGAAGTTCTGATGAGAAGCTGAATACAACACTTTGCGCAAACATACAGAAACGCTGTCAAATTCAAAAGCTCTCAAACTTCATCTTCAACCTCACTTCATTACTGTTGTAATATCTTAGTGAGATTAAGCTTAAACTTAAGAGAAAAATCACAGTTGTGATAATAGCTTATTAAGAAGCATTGTAACTCTTATAAGAATTTGTTTACATTCATTTGTAAGATCTAGAGGAGATCAAGTTGTGATCGGATTCTCTAGAAAGTCTTAGAGGGTATCTAAGCATTGTGTTCCTAGAGTGATCAGGTTGTGATCAGAATACTCTAGAAGACTTAGAGGTTATCTAAGTGGAAAACCATTGTAATCTTGTGTGATTAGTGGATTAAGTCCTCAGGTGAGGTAAATCACTCCAAGGGGGTGGACTGAAGTAGTTTAGTTAACAACGAACCAGGATAAAAATCATTGTGCAAATTGTTTTATCTTAAGAGTTTTAAAACTACACTTATTCAAACCTCCACTTTCTAAGTGTTTTTCTATCCTTCAATTGGCATCAGAGCCTGGTTCTAGGTGCAAGCACTTAACCGTGTTAGAAAAGATTCAGGAAGAGAAAAACACAAATTTTAGATGGCTGGTGAAGATCCAACACCTACATCTACATCTGGCTCTGCTGAGCAACATAATGGAAATGGTAACAATGGTTATACTAGACCACCAGTATTCGATGGTGAAAACTTTGAATATTGGAAAGATAAACTTGAAAGTTACTTTCTTGGTCTAGATGGTGACTTATGGGATCTTCTGGTGGATGGTTACGAACATCCAGTGAAAGCTAGAGGAGTAAAGCTAACAAGACAAGAAATGAGTGATGATCAAAAGAAAGAATTCAAAAATCATCACAAGTGTAGGACTGTTTTGCTGAATGCTATCTCTCATGCTGAATATGAGAAGATATCTAACAGGGAAACTGCCTATGACATATATGAATCATTGAAAATGACTCATGAGGGAAATGCCCAAGTCAAGGAGACTAAAGCTCTTGCCTTGATCCAGAAATATGAAGCCTTCAAGATGGAGGATGATGAAAACATTGAGAAGATGTTCTCAAGATTTCAAACGCTAACTGCTGGGCTAAGAGTTCTTGACAAGGGATACACAAAGGTTGATCATGTCAAGAAGATCATCAGAAGCTTGCCAAGAAGATGGGGTCCTATGGTGACTGCTTTCAAAATTGCCAAGAATCTGAATGAAGTCTCTCTTGAAGAATTGATCAGTGCTCTGAGGAGTCACGAAATTGAGCTGAATGCTAATGAACCTCAGAAGAAAGGTAAGTCTATTGCATTAAAATCTAATTATAAAAAATGCACTAACGCTTTTCAGGCTGAAGAAGAAGATTCTGAAGAATCAGAATCAGAAGAAGAAGATGATGAACTGTCCATGATCTCCAGAAGGGTAAACCAACTCTGGAAGAGCAAGCATAGGAAGTTCATGAACTTCAAAAGTTCTAAGAAGCCTGAACGTGGAGAATCTTCTGGAAGCAAAAGATCTGACCAGAAGAAGGTCACATGCTATGAATGCAATGAGCCTGGTCACTACAAGAATGAGTGTCCAAAACTTCAGAAGGAGAATCCCAAGAAGAAGTTTCATAAGAAGAAAAGTCTTATGGCAACATGGGATGATTCAGATTCAGATTCAGAATCAGAATCAGACTCTGAAGGCGAGCAGGCAAACATTGCACTGATGGCCAGAGTTGATGATGGATCAGAATCTACATCAGAATCAGATTCTGAAGAGGTATTTTCTTAACTAAAGAGTTAGTTTCCAGTTTAACAGAACTTCTGGAACTCAAGGCTCATCTTAGTATCAAATACAAAAAGCTGAAAAAGCTATTTGATTATGAAACTAAGAAGCTGGAAGTGGAAAATTCTGAACTGAAGTAAAAAGTTTTAAAATTATCCAAAGATATTGGATCTCCTTCTGACTCAGAAAAATTCATTCATAGTCTCAATCATATTCTGAAAGAATATGACTCGAGCTTCAGAAAGTTCTTATCTAGAAGTATTGGCAGAAGTCATCTTGCTTCTATGATATATGGTGTTTCTGGAAACAAAAGGATTGGCGTTGGCTATGAGGGTGATACCCCTCACAAATTTGAACCTGTAAATGATATGAAAATCACATACAAGCCATTGTATGATCAGTTCAAGTTTGGCCACTCACATGATATTAGGCTCACTTCACATGCCAAAAGCTTTCATGTTACACACACAAAGAAGCATGTGACACAACCTAGAAAATATCATGCTGCTAAACCTAAGGAATATCATGTTGTTCCTCCTGTTGTTTATTATGCTAAACCCAAGTTCAATCAGAACTTGAGGAAAACTAACAAGAAAGGACCCAAGAAGTTGTGGGTACCTAAGGAGAAGATAATTTCTGTTGCAGATATTCTTGGCAGCAAAGAAGACAAAGAAAAACATGTCATGGTACCTGGAATCTGAGTGCTCACGACACATGACGGGAAGAAGGTCTATGTTCCAAGACCTGGTGCTTAAATCTACTGGAGAAGTTAAGTTTGGAGGAGATCAGAATGGCAAGATTATTGGCTCAGGAACCATATGTTCTGGTAACTCTCCTTCTATAACTAATGTTCTTCTGGTAGATGGATTAACTCATAACTTGTTGTCCGTAAGTCAATTAAGTGACAATGGTTATGACATAATATTTAATCAAAAGTCTTGCAAGGATGTAAGTCAGAAGGATGGCTCAATCCTATTTACAGGCAAGAGAAAGAATAACATTTATAAGACTGATCTTCAAGATCTTAAGAATCAGAAGGTAACTTGTCTTATGTCTGTTTCCGAAGAGCAATGGGTTTGGCATAGAAGATAAGGACATGCTAGTTTGAGAAAGATTTCTCAGATTAACAAACTAAATCTGGTCAGAGGACTCCCTAATCTAAAATACAAATCAGATGCTCTCTGCGAAGCATGTCAGAAGGGCAAGTACTCCAAACCTGCATTCAAGTCTAAGAATGTTGTTTCTTCCTCTAGGCTGCTAGAACTTCTGCACATTGATCTATTTGGCCCAGTCAAGACAGCATCTGTCAGAGGGAAGAAATACGGGTTAGTCATCGTAGATGATTATAGCCGCTGGACATGGGTAAAGTTCTTAAAACACAAGGATGAGTCTCATTCAGTGTTCTTTGAATTCTGCACTCAGATTCAATCTGAGAAGGAGTGTAAAATCATAAAGGTCAGAAGTGATCATGGTGGTGAATTTGAGAACAGATTCTTTGAGGAGTTCTTCAAAGAAAATGGTATTGCCCATGATTTCTCTTGTCCTAGAACTCCACAGCAAAATGGAGTTGTAGAACGAAAGAATAGGACTCTACAAGAAATGGCCAGAACCATGATCAATGAAACCAATATGGCTAAGCACTTCTGGGCAGAAGCAATAAATACTGCATGTTATATTCAGAATAGAATCTCTATAAGACCTATTCTAAATAAGACTCCTTATGAATTGTGGAAGAACAGAAAGCCCAACATTTCATATTTCCATCCTTTTGGATGTGTTTGTTTCATTCTAAATACTAAAGATCATCTTGGTAAGTTTGATTCTAAGACACACAAGTGTTTCCTTCTTGGATATTCTGAACGCTCTAAAGGCTACAGAGTATACAATACTGAAACATTGGTTGTAGAAGAATCAATCAATATCAGATTTGATGATAAGCTTGGTCTTGAAAAGCCAAAGCAGTTTGAGAATTTTGCAGATTTAGATATTGATATATCAGAAGCTGAAGAACCAAAAAGCAAAGTTTCAGAAGCTGAAAATCTCAGAAGCAAAGGATCAGAAGATCAAGTTGCTGCGTCTTTAGAGAATCTCAGAATTTCTGAAGAGCCAACGGTCAGAAGATCTTCAAGACTCTCCTCTGCGCACTCAGAAGATGTCATTCTTGGAAAGAAGGATGATCCTATCAGAACAAGAGCATTCCTTAAGAACAATGCAAAATGTCAATTAGGTTTTGTCTCTTTGATCGAGCCAACTTCTGTTGATCAAGCTCTAGAAGATGCAGACTGGATAATTTCCATGCAAGAGGAACTAAATCAGTTTACAAGGAATGATGTATGGGATCTTGTTCCTAGACCAAAAGGATTTAACATCATTGGTACAAAGTGGGTCTTCAGAAACAATCTAAGCGAAAAGGGAGAAGTGGTAAGAAACAAAGCCAGACTGGTGGCTCAGGGTTATAGTCAGCAAGAAGGTATTGACTATACAGAAACCTATGCACTAGTGGCCAGGTTAGAATCTATTCGCTTATTGATTTCTTTTGCCACTCAACACAACATCACTCTATATCAGATGGATGTTAAGAGTGCCTTCTTAAATGGTTATATAGATGAGGAAGTCTATGTCCACCAACCTCCTGGTTTTGAAGACTCTAAGTCTCTAGAACATGTTTTCAAATTAAAGAAATCATTGTATGGATTGAAGCAAGCTCCTAGAGCTTGGTATGAAAGATTAAGTTCTTTCCTTCTGAACAATGGTTTCACTAGAGGACAAGTGGATACTACTCTCTTCTGTAAAACATTTAAGAAAGATATTTTAATTTGTCAAATTTATGTTGATGATATTATCTTTGGAACATCTAATGCTACACTTGGAAAGGAGTTTGCTAAGTCTATGCAAGCTGAGTTCGAGATGAGTATGATGGGAGAACTCAAGTACTTCCTTGGGATTCAAATCAATCAAACTTCTGATGAAACATATGTTCATCAAACGAAGTATGTGAAAGAACTTCTGAAGAAGTTTAATCTTTCTGAAAGCAAAGAAGCCAAAACTCCTATGCATCCAACGTGTGTTCTAGGTAAGGATGAGGTAAGTAAGAAGGTTGATCAGAAGTTGTACAGAAGTATGATTGGATCTCTTCTATACCTGACTGCTTCTAGGCCTGACATTTTATTCAGCGTTTGTTTGTGTGCAAGATTCCAATCAGATCCTAGAAAATCTCACTTAACAGCTGTTAAGAGAATTCTGAGGTATCTGAAAGGTACTACTAATGTTGGTTTAGTCTACAGAAGATCTAAAGAGTACAACTTAGTAGGATTTTGTGATGCTGACTATGCTGGAGACAGAGTTGAAAGGAAAAGCACTTCTGGAAGTTGTCAATTTCTTGGAAGTCACCTGATCTCCTGGTACAGCAAGAAGCAAGCTACCATTGCCCTCTCAACAACAGAAGAAAAATATGTTGCTGCTGCTGGTTGTAGCATACAGATGCTCTGGATGAAGAGTCAGTTAGAAGATTATCAGATATATGAGAGTAAAATTCCTATCTTCTGTGATAATACTTCTTCTATATGTTTATCTAAGAATCCTATCTTACATTCCAAAGCTAAACATATTGAGATTAAACATCATTTCATTAGGGACTATGTTCAGAAGGGTGTTCTTTCTTTAAACTTTGTGGATACATACCATCAATGGGCTGATATCTTTACAAAACCCCTTGCTGAAGATAGGTTTACGTTCATTCTGAAGAATATCAGTATGGATTTTTGCCCAGGATGAGAAGATGAGAAATTCTGATGTATGGATTAGTTCTAAAATGATCTTGTTTTTTTTCTTATAAGAAGTTCTGATGATGATCAATTAGAAGTTCTGATTCTGTTATTACTGACGTTTCATTATCTAAGTTGATTCAGAATCTCTTTTAAAGTAAAACAGTTGTCGCCAGTTTTCCAAAAAATAAACACGTGTTCACTCTTTTTGGACAAGCATGCGTACAGTTGAGGAGACGCCGCCCTAGGTAACTGTGCAAATCATTTCAAATTTCACATTATCTCTCCTAACGTCACCTCTCATTAAATGCATTTGATTCCATGTTTTCTGTAATCATATTCATTCAAACACGTATTGCATTTCATTTCAAATCCGTCCCTTTATATACTCATCTCCCATTCATTTTAGTCTTTTTACATTCTCTCTTCATTCATCTCTCTCCTTCTTTTTCTGCATAAACCCTAGTTCGTAACCGAACCTTCACTATATCTCCATGCTTTCTTCATCAAGTTCCTCAAGTAAAGAAGAAATGTATTATGCTCATATTGTTCATCGCAATCATGGTTATGCTCCCTTTAAGACATGTTCCATTCTTTCAATTGAACTGGAAGTTTTGTGTGAATCTTCGGTAGATTTTGAAAATCTAAGATTACATGGTTTCAACACTAATGCTGAGACAATGGCACAAGGCTGGTCAAACTACCTTGATAGATTGGTTGCACCAATTTATCCCGCATTAGTAAAAGATTTCTGGGCTCATGCAACGGTTACCCCAACTGCAATCATCTCCTTCGTGTTAGGGCATGAAGTTGTGACAACTGAGAAATTAATCAGAAAGTTGTACAATCTAGATGATGAAGAAGGAAGCACAGGTGCTCTTCCTGGTAGAGTTGATTGGACAACAGTTGAGAGACAAATATCTAATGTTTGTCGTATTGCATCTCATCAAACTGGTTTTTTGAAGCCGTTCTACAAAGTTTGGGCTGAGATTATTCTAGGATCTCTCTATCATAGAAAGAGATCTTTTACCTCAACATACATCAATCCGGATCAGAAGTATGCTCTCTTCTGCATTGGAAGAGGGATTGAAGTTAACATCTCAAACATTCTATTTCAGAATTTGAAAATAAATATTGAAGAATCACGAGATGAAGAACGCAAGAAGTTTCCAGACTTCAAGAAGAATGCTATTCCCTTCGCCAGAATGATTTCAGACATTCTGATAGAAAGTGACTTGTTGGATCCTCTAAGAACTATTGGAACGTCCAAGTTCTTTGGTGTCATTCAAGGACATGTTATGAATGGCTTTGATCTACAAAGGACGCGTCTAATTGAGAAGGTAACTTCTGTTCCAAGAATATTTCCAGATATTCTGACCAGAAGGGTTCTTGTTGAAGGCTTTGCTTCCTTGTTCAAAGAAGAGCTTAACAAGGCTGTTAAGCGTTATTTGAAAACTTCTGTAATAGCTCAATCTTCTGTTGATCCTGCATGGATTCGAGGAAGAGTGATTCCTTCTCTGGCCGAGCTGCAGCAAAAGGAACAGAAGAAGAAAGAAGCAAGATTGAAGAGAAAAGCTTCAGAAGAAGAAGCTAAGCAAGCTAAAAAGCAGAAGATCTCCTTTGATCCTTACAAAGTAAATTCTAAAGAATTCCAACAGAAGCGCATCAGGGATTCTTTTCGTGCTTTAAGAGCTGGCAGTTCCTCTCAGCAAAAGCCTCCTTCTTCTGAACCTCAAAATACTCTCACCATCCCAAACAGTATCCAACCACCTCCTTCTCCTGTTATTCTTCATCCCCTACCACTAAATGTTTGTCCCCCAACACCTTCTGATATCCCCTCTTCATCTACCCTCACCACAGAATCTCCACTTTCTTTAACCCTTCCTTACCTGATAGAGAATCCAACCCTTATTCTCTTCTTTACCCTGACTATTGCTTCACCTTTAACCCTCCTGAGCCCACCATTCCTATTAATTTTGCTCTGTTCAACTTAAAGTTCAGAAATAGGATGGAAATTCTGAGAGCTGCTCATGACTCCAAGCTGGATCATGCTGCTACTCGAAGCTTATGGAATCACTTTAGAAGGGAGTTTTGGAATGATGCACTGAAAATCCAGAGGAGATGTGTTGCTGAAGCATCTGGATCTTCTGGTTACTATTTGGATCTTGATGATGGTAAGTACTATAATCCCATTAGAACTTGGATACCTCTTGAGGAGAAGAAGTTCGTTGATGAGTTGAAAGATGAACCATGCCTGACTATGGTTGTTTGGAAGCCTCAATATCCGGTTCTGACTGGAGATTTCCAATGGTTATTCAACTGGCTAAGAATGAATCCTTCTGAGGAAGCACCAGATATGGTCATTCCTGAAGTTGTCTACCCTTCAGAAGTTGCTGCTCCCATTCCTCCAAAGAATCTAGCTGAGATTTTTCAAGCTCTGGAGAATGAAGATTCTGAGATTCCTGATCCAGAATATGCTGAAGTTGTTTCTGAGTCAGACTCAGATATTGAGATGGAAGATGCTGAAAATCATCCTGCTGAAGATGATATTCTCACTTTGGATGCTGTTGCTGGTAATGCTATCCTTCTGAATGAGAGTCGTGCATCTTCTTCTGCTGAACCCTGCTCTGGTGAACACTACCAAGGCTCTTCAACAGAATCAAGATGTTCTTGCTTCTCGCCTGGATAAGCATGATCAAGCACATGAAGAGTTCAGAGACTTCATGAAGAAGCAAAATGAAAGTACTGCTGGGATTCATGACATGCTGGCCAAGATTATGTCTAAGCTAGGCTAGTCGTAGTCTTTTGAGTCTTAGTTGTCTCCTGTTCTTGCATCTGTCTTCTTGCATCTCTTTTTGTATCTTCTGATAATCTTCTGATGAAATCAATGAATATTATCTTCTTTTCTCTCATATTGTTGTTTTTCATCTAAATCTTTTATGTTTTTTGATGTTATGACAAAAAGGGGGAGAAAATGTGATAAATGATCTGATTTATATTATCAGTTGCTGGGAGTAAGTCTCCACATTTCTAACAGAATTTGCAAGTTCTATGTCTTTGAGTTTTTTGCAGGTTTGAAGAAATTCTGAAAAAGCTCAACATGAGAAGCAAAGACATGGGGAAAAACAATTATATATAGAAACATGCTCATGGAACTTGAAGCAAGCTGAGTGCTGTGAAGCTTCAAGATCAGAAGCAAGAAGGAAGAATGTTCTGATATTCTTGTGATAGAATATGCTCCAACACATTCTTATCCCTTATATGTTCTGATGAATTTTTATGTGTTCTGATACAATTTGTTTTGTGCTCTGACACATACTATATGCTCTGATACATATTTTGTGTTCTGATTCATTCATGCTCTGACTTTTTTCGTTTAGCTTGTTCTGAAACATTTCAGGATGTAGAGATGCTCTAATGATGCTCTGGTACATTCAACAATGTTCTGATACAATCTAGCATGCAATGATTGAAGAAGAAATTCAAAGCTCTGAAGCCGTCCTATGGAAGCAAGAAGCAGAAGCTCTGAATGTTCTGAAGTTCTAAGCTTATGTGAACGTCTCAACTGAAATGAGAAATACTCAGGGAAGTCTTTTATTTATAAATTTCTTTTAGTATTTATTTCAGGGGGAGATTGTTAATCTCAGGGGGGAGACATATTCACACACTATGTTTATATGCTTATGCTATAACTGTGTAATTGTCTTTAGCCGTCTGATATTCTGATTGCAAATTCATATCATTTATATATGTTTTTGTCATCATCAAAAAGGGGGGGATTGTTAGAACAAGATTTGTTCTGATCAATATTCTTAGTTTTGATGATAACAATGTATATGAATTTTGCTTGAGATAATGTGGTACTCTAATCCTATGCAATTTCCATTTCAGGAAATATATAAAGAGTATGCACAAATTCAGCGCAAGAAGCACTGACTCAGAAGGTTCAAGTATGCAACATCAGAACATGCTCTCGCAAGACATCAGAAGATGGTCAAGCAGAATCAGAACATGGTCTATTGAAGCATCAGAAGAACTTGAGATCAGAAGCAGAAGCACTGAAGTTCTCATGGTATCACGCTAGAAGCTCTTCAAGGTCAGAAGACAAGAAGATGCTCTACACCAAGCTGTTTGACTCTGATATATTCAAACGTTGTATCAACAAACATCAGATCAGAAGCAAGTACAAGATGGCAGGCTACGCTGACTGACAAAAGGAACGTTAGAAGCTATTAAAGGCAACGTCAGTTAAAGCAGGAAAAGCAAGGCTCGAGGTAGTTGACAAAAGAGTAAAACATTAAATGCAATGCTGTACGGATCACGCAACACATTAAATGCTCCCAACGATCATCTTCTCAAACGCCTATAAATAGAAGTTCTGATGAGAAGCTGAATACAACACTTTGCGCAAACATACAGAAACGCTGTCAAATTCAAAAGCTCTCAAACTTCATCTTCAACCTCACTTCTTTACTGTTGTAATATCTTAGTGAGATTAAGCTTAAACTTAAGAGAAAAATCACAGTTGTGATAATAGCTTATTAAGAAGCATTGTAACTCTTATAAGAATTTATTTACATTGATTTGTAAGATCTAGAGGAGATCAAGTTGTGATCGGATTCTCTAGAAAGTCTTAGAGGGTATCTAAGCATTGTGTTCCTAGAGTGATCAGGTTGTGATCAGAATACTCTAGAAGACTTAGAGGTTATCTAAGTGGAAAACCATTGTAATCTTGTGTGATTAGTGGATTAAGTCCTCAGGTGAGGTAAATCACTCCAAGGGGGTGGACTGAAGTAGTTTAGTTAACAACGAACCAGGATAAAAATCATTGTGCAAATTGTTTTTATCTTAAGAGTTTTAAAACTACACTTATTCAACCCCCACCCCTTTCTAAGTGTTTTTCTATCATTCAAAATTGACTTACTTATAAGCAACTTCCATTAAAGTAATAAATGAATTGATCAACTAAAAGTTTTTTAAATCTTAGATGGTATTATGGTCCAAAAAAATAAATAATTCATTTTAGTTTCTTATTGTTCACCCCATTAAAGATGCTCTTAGAGCATCTACATCCATGCCATCCAATTTAGTGGTATAAATAAACGCCACTTAGTATAATATATTATTTCCTATTTTCCAATTATTTAAACCACTCTTTCAAAATTTGTAAATACCCGTACCACTCATCCAAAACTCCAAAATGGGTCCTACTAATAACACAACATACTCTAACTTTACATTTGATATAATAAATAATTGAGGCAAAAGGGTAAAGACACGGTGCTTTCTGCAGCAACGATAACATAGTAATACCACACCAATTGAATTTAAAAAGTATTATTTTCTGACACCCAGCAGCTTAAATATGTAATACCACCACTGATGTGTATGCTCTTAATACCAAAACACATATTAGATTCAATGTCACATCACAACATCTTTCAATACAAACTTTAGGTTTTCAATATACTTTTAATAAATACAGAAACATAATTACTCACAACAATCCTCACCAGTGTTTGAATTACAACATGTAATACAACTGCGCACACACGCGCACAGTGTCAGAGCCACGTTTACACAAGGGGATACAATTGCACCCCCTAAACTTTATAATTTCATACATATATATATATATATATATATATATTCTAAAAAATTTAAATCCCCCTGAAAAAATCCTTTGCACTTATTAATTACTCTCTCTCTCTCTCTCTCTCTCTCTCTCTCTCTCTCTCTCTCTCTCTCTTAAGATAAAGTTATTTCATCTTCCTTTTTTTATAAGTTCTCCATTAATCCTACATTCTCTCTTCTTTTAAAGGTTACAGTTGTATTACTCTCTCTCTATTTTTTAAAAGAGCAAAAGAAAAATATATTAATAAGGCCAAGAGATGAGTCATGCCACAATACAGTAATATATTACAATCCAATATAAGCACTAGACATAGCACCACCAAAATAAACACCAACTACATAACACATTTTCCTTAATATACAGAAGCACCTTCCACCTATATAAGACCATACATGAGCAAATCCATACCAACTGCAGACAAACAATAGATTAACATTATACTCATAAAATTCAAAAAAAGATGCAACCATGAAAGAGACCAATAATTATAAAAATCAAGGGATTCGAAAAACATGACATTGCACCTCCATTTGCTGATTATCAAAATAAGAAAAACAAATCACCTACATTTGTTGATTGCCAGACCAGTCTCGACCTCAAAATGACAGACAATTTAGTTCTTGCTCATATCCAAAACTCGAAATAAACTGATAGCGGAACCACTCGGGGCACTAAGATAACCAGTTTACAACCGTTGAGAAATATTGTCACATCGCCTAAGAGATAAAAGTCGACATTACAACAGAAGGTTACATAAAAAATATAACTCTCTCTCTCTCTCTCTCCATTAACCATAGCTTCTTCAGATCTATCTATGGATCTTTTAGTTTATCTCACCAAGCTCTTATATTTATCTCACGAGCTCTTTTGTCTTCCTTGCAAGATTCTATTTTTTCTCATTTCACGCTCTATTATTATTTCAAAAGTAACACTGAATCGTTGCACTCATTCATACATTAATAGTGACACTGAACTCTTATATTCATTCATCAATTTATTTTTCGTATTTCACTTCCTTACATCCCATAACTTTTGAGTTCCTAATTAAACTGATAGACAATTTCAAAAAGCAAGCACCATTTTAGAGTTACCAATGCATACATGCCATAAATGTGCGTGCATAATATCCAAGCACACACTAGACTTCACATCGTGTCAATAGACATTCTAATAAGTTTTTTTTATAATACGTGCACACACAAACACACGCTAGAAATGCACATAACAACGTTCATCAATGCTTTAATTTTAACGAATAATATCGATACCCACATGCAATACTTGTGCGTGCATAAATGTATATGTAATTCCATTAGCCCTTCAAATACAATCTTTTGGTTTCCAAATGTATTTGTAATAAATACACACACATGTAACATAAATGCACACAATAATTTGTACCAGTGTTATAATTTAAACAAGTAATACTAATGAACACATTCAATAAATTTGTCTACTTAATACCAAAACACACATTGGACTGAATGTAAGATCACAACATCTTTCAATACAAACTTTATGTTTTCAGTATATTTGTAATAAATGCACATACATAATTACTCACAACAATCCTTATCAGGGTTTGAATTACAACATGTAATACAAATACGCATTCACACACACATAAGCGGAGCCACATTTACTCATGGGGATGTAGTTGGACCCCCTCAACTTTACAATTTCATACATATTTTTATACATATTATAAATTTGAGCCCACAGAAAAATATCCTTTGCACTCATTAATTCTACTTCTCCCCCACCCCCCTCCTCTCTCTCTCTCTCTCTCTCTCATCTTCTCTATTTTTTATAAGTTCTCATTAATCCCACTCTTATTTCTTTTAAAGGTTAAAGTTGTACTACTCTCTCTCTCTCTCCATATTTTTTTAAAAGAGCAAAAGAAAAATATATTAATAAGGCCAATGCACGAGTTATGCCACAATACAACAATATATTACAATTCAATATAAGCACCAGACATAACACCACCAAAATAAACACCAACTACATTACACCTTTTATTAAACATATAGACAGCAGAAAAAAAAAACAGATTATCAAAATAAGAAAAATAGATCACCTAAATTTGTTGATTGTCGGACCAGTCTCGACCATAACATAACAGACAACTCAATTCTTGCCCAGATTCAAAACTCCAAATAAATTGATAGTGGAACCACTCAGACCACTGAGATATCCAGTTTGCAGCCATTGGGAAGTATCATCGTGCCTCCAAAGAGATAAAAGCCGACATTACAAAAGTTACATAAAAAAGACAACTCTTTCTCTTTCTCTCTCACTTACACAAAGATACAATATATATATATATATATATATATATATATATATATATATATATATATATATATATGATTTTTTATTGGACTGGTTCGGAAAAGAATTGTATATTTTAACACATGAGGGGTGTACTCAATATTAAAATTAATTTTATAATAAAAAAAGAAAATTTCTCAACCAACCCCATTACACCACAGGAATTTCCATTTTTACCCCCCAACTTCCGTAGATGGATATCCGGAAGCACCCCATATTTTGAAAATTTTGATTTCTTCCGTAGACGCATCTACAGAAGCGTAATATACTAGTATATATTGGGAGAAAATACACATAAAATCAGTTCAGGGATTATTTCGTAGATGCATCTACGGAATGCTCTTAGCGCCACATTTTTCCGTAGATGCATCTACGGAAGTGTCTAATATAGTTTGAGCCAGCATAATCACTCCCTCCATTGAATCATTTCTCCAAACACCACATACTCCACACCATAAAAACCATACTTCATCAATACCTTATATCACTCCAAGACTCAAACTTTTTGGTGCAACAAATCAAAGGGAGCTAGAAGAGTTTGAATTTCAGGTAAATAATCACGGAACGTGTTGAGGAAGAACACTTCCGTAGATGGATCTACGGAATAGTCCCTATAATTTTTTTCCAACATTTTGTAATTATGTGTGATTTTTGGCAAAATAGGTGTGGTGCATCCAGATAATATTTCAAGTAAATTAGCTTCTTTAGTCGATGTTAGTGCGAGTATCGATGAGGTGGTCACAAATATGGTAGATGTCGGAGGTGACTTTATTAGCAAGCACGACTTTGATGATCGTGAAAGCATGCTAGCATGGATTCGTCGGAAAGCATTTAACCTTGGATTTGGTATGGTAATTGGAAGATCAGATAATGGTACCGCAAGAAGAAACCCATTTGTTACAATGTTGTTTGAAAGAAGCGGGAAATACAATCCTCCTCTAAAGAAGTCTAAAAAAGACGACATGGGTACTAGAAAATGCGCGTGTCCATTTAAAATCTGTTGTTATATGTTGGCTAGCAAGAAGTGGAGAAGCTTTGTTATTTGTGGTTTGCATAACCATGAATTGTGCGCAAAATTACAAGGCCAACCTATGACATGTCGGCTCAATCTGGTTGAGAAGACATCTATTAAAGACATGTTCTTGAATTTTGTCCAACTGAAAAATATACTTGCCACATTGAAAAGGAAGGAACCCGACAACATATCAAACATAATACAAGTGTATAATCAACGGTACCGCAATAATAAGGCGAGTAGGGGTGATAGGAATGAGATGCAACAATTGTTGAAAATGTTGGATGATAACAAATATGTGTCGCGGTACAGAAATTGCGATGATGAGGTTACGATCCGAGATATTTTTTGGACTCATCCAGATTCGATAAAATTGTTCAACACTTTCTTGACAGTGCTCCTTCTTGATTCTACCTACAAGACCAACAAGTATCGACTTCCATTATTTGAGATGGTATGTGTAACATCTACCGAGAAGACTTTTGCTGTTGAGTTCGCTTTTTTGGAGTGTGAAAAAGAAGATAATTTTAGGTGGGCATTGGAGGTGTGTCGGTCACTTTTGAAGAAACAGGTCGAAATGCCTAAGGTGATTGTTACGGACAACGACCCCGCTTTGATGAATGCGGTCGCAACAGTATTTCCTTCTTACGATGCATTACTTTGTCGATATCACATATCATGTAATGTGAGAAGTAAGGTTGAAGTCGCTGTGGGGACGGAACAAGTAGCGATCGAAGGTGGGAAAGCGGTGAAGACCAGAGTGATTGTTGACCAAATAATGGATGCATGGGCTCATATTGCAAATTCGTCGACAAAAGAATTGTACGCCGATACCGTATTGCAATTTCGGAAAATATGTGAAACATATCCCGATTTATTGAAATACACTGAAAGCACCATTTTTGACAAGGTGAAGGAGAAGTTTGTTTGTGCGTGGACGGATAAGGTTCGACACATTGGAAATACAACCACCAATAGAGTTGAGTCGGCTCATGCTACTTTGAAAAATTGGTTGTGCGATAGCAAGGGTGATTTGTGTAAAGCATGGGACACGATACATCACATGATTTCGAACCAACACAACGAAATACAAATCTCGTTCGGTTGGAGCATTACGGTTTTGGAGCATCGGTTTAAGGACAACATCCTTTACTCTCAATTGATCGGCAATATGTCTCGATCCGGATGGAATTATATCTTTCACGAGGCGAAACGAGGTGAAACTTTTGGTGGCGATACCGCAAAGTGTGGTTGCACTATCACTAGCACGTATGGTCTCCCGTGTGCTCGTGTTCTTTCCAAAAAGGTTAGATTACGTGAATCAATAAGAATGGATGTCATTGGAAGAGACTTAGTTTTGATGATGATGGTTGTATCGAAGAAGATTCGAATATCTCTATTATTTCCGAATTGGAGGCGTTACAAGAGATATTTTCGAAGGCCGATGACAACTTAAAATAATCATCAAAGAATAGTTGCGGAGGATTGGATTTCCCGAAACAACCGACATGAAACCTCCGTCTCAACCCATTAAGACAAAGGGTGCTCCCAAGAAAGTGAAGCCTTTACCAAATGACAACTTGAAAACACGGCCTCCTTCATATTTTGAGCACGTTGACAAACGCTTTCTGGATTCGCCGACTCCGAAATTGTAAAAATCTCAAAAGAGTTCAAACAAGGGAGCTCGCATAAGCAAACCTCCTCCGATGCCAATTCCAACACCTATTTACCCATCAATCCAAGAGGTACAAATTACTCTAAAAATTCCATTCATTAACGAGATGCCGGTTTTTATGCATAAATACATCGACCGGATCATCAATGTGGTGGGGGACGGTAATTGCGGATTTCTGGACGTATCAGCTTTGCTTGGTAAGGCAGAGGGTGTCCATGAGCTTGTCCGTAATGATCTTATCAAAGAATTGGTGAACCAGAAAGACTCGTACACACGGGTATTTGGAGACGAAACCAAATTTGAATCGGTAAACGAGGCTCTTATTCCTTGGGGTGATGCTTACCACCGGTTTCGCATTAGATGAGATTCCCGGACATGGGGCATCTTATTGCATCCGCATATGACATCGTATGCATAGACTTGACGCGTTACGGTTTTTCGGAAACCTTTTTTCCGCTCCGTACGACACCTCATACAAATCCTATTGATCGTATTATATGTGTTGGATGGCTCGCCAAATCGCGTCATTTTGTACAAGTTTACTTGAAACTGGGATGCCCCATACCACATACTTCACAAGAATGGGCACTTTATCACACCAAAGTTGTCGATACGTGGCTGAACCGTTTTGTGGATAGGATCTACGATTTTGAAAGTTTGAACAACACCGAGAAGGAATCAAATGCCGAAAAGTCAAGATTAGAACCTCCAATAGATTTAGCTGGCGATAGCCCTTTTGATGTATTTATATAGTTTCAAAGTGTAATATATACACCCTATAACATTGCAATATAATCCTTTTTTGTCAAGTCTTACTATATGTGTTTTATGTGTTTATGCATTTTTCCTTTTTCTCACTACTGCTAGCTACTGCATTGCTTCTGTTGAAAAAACAAACAGAGAAACTTCCTTAGATGCATCTACGGAAGGTGCTAATTTGAAAAATTATGGGTGTTTACCGTAGATGCATCTACGAAAAGGGGAATCATAAAACCCTTCTGTGGATATATCTACGGAACTTTATGTGACAGAGTTTGTGTGGTCCATAGTCTCCAAGGGCTTCTATAAATTTGGGGTTTCTAGGTTTGCATTACACACATCCCGATCCTGAACCGGAATACCGCATACGGGATGAGCATGTCATTTTCTCTCCCGTCAAACCCCCCGTACCGGTGAAGTTTTGCAATATCCATTCCTTCGACCAACTCAAGAGGACTATCATGTCTTTTTTAGAGGGGGAGTACAAACCCGGAGAAGAAATCAAAAGGATCCAGAGACTTAAAACAAGGACCTCGTTTGAGATCGGAAAAACAAAACGTTGGTGGGTTGAAGTGAAATTCGACATGGATTGCATTCAAATGATGCATGAATTAGATGACATTGTTTTAACCGTTGTAATTTCTTAGATCTATTAGCTTTCTTAATTTTCTGTTTGAAATTTCGTTGTAATATCGATTAATCAATGAATCAACGCATGGGTCTTTTATGGTTCAAAATGCTTCTATTCTTGTCTGCTTCCGTGGATGGATCCACGGAATACTTCCGTAGGTGCATCTACGGAATAAAGTAAATGTAAACAAAAAAATGTGCTTCCAGAGACCCATTTACGGAAACACGTGGGCATATTTGTCAATTCGGTGGTGCGCCTAAATGCTATGGAGTTGGGTGAGAAATTTTTTAAAAAAATTCTCCAACAATAATAATTATAGTAAAAAAAGAAATTATTTTTCAAATATGACAATTATTATTTAGAGAGCTTAAGATTAAAATTTGAAGATTAAAGGTAGAAGAGAATCTAATCCCACCATATCCAACAAGAGAGAATCCAATCCGTTAAAATCAGTTAGAGGCTTGTATTAACCCATTTATCTAACTCTCCTTCTCAACTCACAACTGAGAAACTGAGAACCCTTCACCTTCAGAGCTTCAAACTCTGAAAAATCTCTAGGTGATGGCGTTATCAACTCCTCCACAAATTCAAAGATTCCTCTTAACCAAACTCCATAAACGCTCCTCCACCACCTCTTCCAAATCCAACAACCATCACAAAAATAGAACCATAAACATCTTCAGTGCCATTACCAACAACCGAAGAAGCCGGTGCTACTCCGCCATAGCCATTGATGCACCTTCCTCTTTGACGGACTCTCCTCCTATTAGATGGGGATCCGTTTCCTTGCAAGGTCCCCGCGAAGAAATGGAAGATGATATTGTTCTTCGACCGGGTAGTCTCCAAGGTTTTTCTTTCGCTGCTGTGTTTGATGGCCATGGAGGGTTTGCTTCTGTCCAGTTTCTCAGGTTTTTGTTAGGTTAATCAATCGTGTGTGATTTGTGTTGATTCTAAATTGATTATCATAGCTTAATTAATTATATGCGTTTAGGGCGAGCTTTTGATTAAAATAACTTTGAATGAAAATTGATTTGATTTTAGTCAACCCTTATTATAACTGATTATATTTAGTGTAACCAATTTGTAACTAACTTGCAACTGATTACTAACTATCATCTTATGTAACCAATTTGTAACTAACTTGCAAGTGATTACTAACTTGCAACTGATTACTAACTATCATCTTATGTAACCAATTTGTAACTAACTTGCAACTAATAAGTAACTCTCATTTGTAACTAATTTGTAACTAACTTGCAACTAATAAGTAACTCTCATTTGTAACTAATTTGTAACTAACTTGCAACTAATTTGTGACTGATGTTAATATCTCAAACAAAAGCCAATCGATATAAAGCTCAGTGTAAACTTTCCATCAAACATAAGCTGATTTTACTATGATTAAATTTGATACTGTAATCGCTACGGTAAGACCAAATGCATAATCTAAATTGTTTTTAATGTGTTCCAATTACAGGGATGAACTATACAAGGAGTGTTATGAAGCTCTACAAGGTGGGTTACTATTGCTTGGGAAAGATTTCAAAGCTGTTGAAGAAGCAATAAAACAGGCATTTGCAAAGGCGGATACAAGTTTGTTAAAATGGTAAGCCAATTAATACATACTGTCTCCATACAATGTGTCTAATTCAATAGTTTCTAAATGATTCTAGATTTGGTATGATTACATTGAAGGTTTAGACTTTAGACAGTATTTTGTTTTTAAAGGCTTGAAATGAAAGGGGAGGAGGAGGATGAATCAGGTGCTACAGCAACTGCCATATTTCTTGGGGATAATAAGCTGCTAATTTCACATATTGGCGACTCATCTGTGGTATGTATTATTATCCATCCTTATTGTGCCTCTCACATCATGCACTAAGAATCCAAATATGTAGTACGATAGGGATAGCCATACGATACGAAACAGATATGGGAAATTTCAAAAAATCAAGATATGACGCGGCCAAAATGCATTAACAAAAATTTGTATGTATATATGATACAAAAAGTGCACAATATTGATAACGAGACGTTCATATTGCTAATTGCTTATTGCTCATTTGTGCATAAATATATAAGTAGTATCATGTGGTGATCATCACAATTGGTGATATGTTGTATCCAAATGACATAGGTGTCTTTAGTTGGTAATAAGTATTGACAATGTATCTGAAAAGTATCTATGAAAATATTTTTGAAGAGAATAAAGAATATTATTGGATACTATATAGATACATATTGGGAAATATTAGACGAGGATCAATGTTGGATTCATGCCGGACACCAATTTTTTCCCTTCGAGGATAAATGCATATTACATTAGTCCCACCACACACTTTAGTACAATTCACAAGGCTTCATACATCTGACTAAGGCTACTTCTTTATATGCTTTTCTGTTTAAAAGATATATTAAGAAAAAATCTATCATGGAATATTCTGATATTTATCTATCATTCAATTGTTTATGCCATCAAAATCTATCAATTAGGATATCTAGGGGATTGACTTGAGTGCCATCAAAGTTGCATGACTTCTATTTAAGCTATTTTATTCTTGTAGGTTTTATGCAGATCTGGAAAACCAGAATTGCTGACTAGTCCTCACCGTCCCTATGGGAGCAACAAGGCTTCTCTTCAAGAAATCAAAAGAATCAGAGAAGCAGGTGGATGGGTGTGTTTTCCTTGTTCCTTCATTTTTTTTATATGCTCTTTGAGTTTCGCTAACTTCTGTGGTCGTATATCTATAAAATTAAAATTAAACTTCAGAGTTGAAAATTCTGAGTTGTTGTGACAATTCGAGATGTTAACCAATTAACCGGATGTTTTATGGAGCATAAAGCCATTTACCATTTTCAAGTTTTATGGTTTATTTTGGTTCGGCTGTTGCAGACACTACAACATGAAATATATTTTCTTTGTAATAAAAGCATATTTGCATATTGCTGATGATTACTTAAATGCGTAATGCCTTGTATCTAGATTGTCAATGGAAGGATTTGTGGAGATATTGCTGTATCTCGTGCTTTTGGGGACATTCGATTCAAAACGAAGAAGAATGAGTACTGTCCTTAATCTCTACATCATTCCTTCTAGTATAAAGGAACTTATTCTATGACTGTCGAAGTGTTTCCTAATGGTTATCTATCTACCTTTTACATGTGAAAAGGATGCTAAGAAAAGGAGTTCGGGAAGGAAGATGGACAGAAAAGTTCATTTCTCGGTAGGTAATCTTATGTCTTAACGATTGTTTCTTGCTTTCTTAATTGTTGGTTGAATCATATTAAATTTGACATTTAACTAATTTTAGAAACTCTTATGTTTTGATATTAATGATTTCTTTCGACCAGTGTACAATTCAACGACGACTTGGTTGTTGCACGCCCTGATATTTATCAAGTAGCTCTTGGCTCAGATGCAGAATTTATAGTCTTAGCATCCGATGGCTTATGGGATTACATGAGCAGGTCGATTGCATTTGCATGATTCTCAAAATTATTTCTGCTACCCTTTTTGGTTCTGCAGAGAATAATTACCTTCACAATCTTGCTACCCTTGCAGCTCTGATGCAGTTTCTTTTGTGAGGGAGCAACTACGAAAACATGGAAACACACAGGTATATCTAAGACTTTACATTTCAGACATTTTAATTCATATCGATAAACCATCGATGTGGCAGCAATAACACTCCGTTCATATCTCAGCTAGCTTGTGAATCCCTTGCACAAGTTGTTTTGGTAAGATTAAATAAATTTTGTCACAGTTATTATCATGAACTTACTATATTGACACTACAGTTATAGTAATTCATTATCATACACTCTCCAGGACCAACGTACACAGGATAATGTCAGCATTATAATTGCCGATCTAGGGTATGTATTTTGTCGATGTATTTATTATTTTGGACTTCAGTGATTAGGTTCTTGTCTTATATTGAGTGCTTGCAGGAAGACAGATTGGAAGAATGTGCCACTGCAGAAACAGAATGTCATAGTTGAGCTTGTCCAAGCCGTCGCCACGGTTGGAATTGTGTCTATTGGAATCTGGTTTTCATCACAGCTTTCTTTATAGATTCAATAGCATACTAATCATGTACATAACCAGACACATACTTCTTAAATTTCTGCCTGTATTATATTAAGTGTACATGTCACACATCTTAGAATCTACTTGGTTTAGAAAATATATCCTGTTGTTTTCTTTTAAAATATATTGACTATTTATTTACAATATATAAATAAGCTAATTCAATTACTTATTTTGATTTTGAATCATTTTTCTAAGGAACCTACTGTGTTGTTAGTTGTTACCATCAAATGGCATATGACCAAAAGTCTTGTCTACTTTATGATTTATGCATTTTCCATTATACCCAAAACACATAGAACAGAACACTTACAGCTAACAATGTTATCGCATCGTATTGCTAAAGTCTTTTAGCTACAAGCCTACAATCAAATGATGTTATTCTTTTTGGGCGTTTGAGAATCAAATCATGTTATTCTTTTTGGGCGTTTGAGAGTTGGATTTTGGAGGAGAAGTCTTTGAAGGATTGCGTCTATATCTAAAAATAAGTTTAATATTTTTAAAAAGTTTAAAAAACAATATGATTTTATATGCTAACAATATCAAACATATTTATAGATATAGAGGCAACCCTCCAAAATCTTTTTCTCAAAAACCCTCCAAAAATCAACTCCCAAGAAATCTCATGGAATTGTTTATCAACTTCCAAAAATGCTTTTTAGAATCCGAAAGTGCATTTTGGACGCATCATTTTCACAGCAAAACACGTTTTAAGTGAGATTCATTCCATTTTTTCCTCTAAAATTTATTTTGAAGATGCATTTTCAAATTCATCATGTATCTGTTTTCTCGTATTTCGATCAGAGAATCTAACAGAGACATTACTCTCAATATTCTGATTGAAAAATGAGATACTTTACCTATCTTTACTAGTCCAGACTGTGGGGGATCCTAGGCACATGTCCGTAAGGTGTCGAGCTTATTTGTAAATACTTTAGTGGGTGTGTGTGTCATTTCTGCCCTTGTAAAGGTCATCTGAGAGGGTTTCAAGCCTAAAACACCTAGCTCAAAGGTCGAACGCCCGAAAGCCTAGCGCATAGCTCAGAACTCAGGGCTCCTTGCGAAGGCCCTGATTCGCCGATAACTACCCGCCTAAAGAGAAATTACATTAATTGAAGAAGCTTTAATCGATTTTTTTCACTCTCTGAAGTGATCAACTAAAAGGAAAGTCTCCCAGAGATATTGGTTCAAATCCAATTCGTGAGATGGCGAGTAAAGTAAGGCGGTCAAGCGCACTCAGAAAGATTACTTTTTGAAACTAGGCTTCTTCCTTGAGTCCTGTCATGATCGTACACTCGACTAAAGAGCTTTACAAGCGGCATTGCCCTTCTTCACTCACGCGATATTGTTGGATCGGGCTTTCAGAGTGTTCACATGTTTCATAAAGGGAGCCCCTAATGAAATTTAGAAAAGGGGGAGAATCTCATTTTTGGATTTTGTTGTAGGTATTTTGATAGATAGATCCCCCCAATGGCCCTTCTGCAGCTTGTCCAGACTGCACAACCTCTGGTTGAAGTACGGGCTCTCCTCCGGGCTACTCCAAGCCCCTAAAGATAGACTCCCCGCTTATGGTCGGGGAACGATAGACATCTCACTTCGTGCTATAAATGAATGAATGCGTAAATCATCCATTCTTAGGCCTGAGGTCATCGTGTTGGAAGGTCTTTTTCCAAGGATGAAGCTTGACTCGGGTAGGGACTGCTAAGTCCGCTACTTTAGTTTGGAAACCTCCAAAGGTCTTGAAGGATCATGCGCTATATGTAAACCCTAAACGGGTTTCGGCCAATAAAAGAGAGAGGCAAATTCTGATTATGACATTATATGAGTTGGGTGACGGGGAAGCTATTTTGCCTCAGTTGCTTTCTCTTTCATTAGGTTTCAAACGAAATAGATAGATTTTGATCTAACATTCTAGCCATGTCATAAGCCGGATTCGACTGAAGGGTGAGGATATGATCAGGTTTAAGAAAGAAAAGCTCAAAGCACTATTAACAAGGTTAGAAAAATATCCAATACCCCATTTTTCCAAGAAGGAATCCCTGCTCCCTAAGAAGGGCCCTCTCTCTAATAAAGAGGGAAAAATATCCATTTTATGACAAATTCGGTCCGATGGTTGTTCTCCACTAACCAGAAGGATATATGGATTCTATATTTGCTAAGAAGGAAAAGAAATGACAAACGACAAGTAGGGAAGGGGGTTCATTAAAAGCCTAGTACTATTTGGCCTGTTTGCCCGTAAAGACCACCTATTTGTTTGTTTACCAGCTTCGACACGAAATCATAAATAAGCACGTTGAACCTTATCCATATGTGGTGGATTACTAGTAGGAGCCTTATAACGAGTCCACCATGGCAGAAGCCTTCTATCCTGTCAAGCCCTTAGACTCGTTACGCTTAACACCCACTTACTTAAAGACTCGTTGGCTTCACACTCTATTCGGTCGAAACCCATTTTTAGAACCTGTCCCAACTTTATTCTTCTAACTAAGAAAACATATGCAAATATCTTATTATAATAGTTTTTTTTCAAAAAGATACTTTTCTCCTCCCCACTCAAATTGTCGGGGAAGGGGAATTGCACATTTGGTTTGACACTCTCTATCTAAGTTAATCTTGCTACACGAGACAAGTCTAGGGTGAAGTTGAAGCAAACACGGTCAAGTAAAGTAGACTTCATAAGTGATTCATCATATTTGCCACACCAAGGGGCATGCCCTAAATCGAAGGACAGGAACAGACAAAATCAATGTGTTTCAATTTTTGGCCTTGCACCGACCATATAATAGACCATGGACCGAGTTCCATTATATAAGTTGAAGGAAGGGAGCAAAGGAAGTTATCTTTTCCCTTAGTCTTGGGTTCAATGAATAGGAAAATTTTGTTAGTCTTATTCCCAAGCTGAGTGAATAGGTAAATATTTTGTATAGTGATAACGCTTTAATTTTGTAAAAATGAATAAGTTTGCCCTTGTGCTAGCCATTGTTGTTAATCCTGCCATTCCTACCTATTAGGCACACTTCCTCAATTCATATTAGGATCACGTATCCATACATACCCCATGATTTTTTCATTCTACTACTGGCACCCTCGTATGCCGATCTTACAAAGAATTGATAGAAGAACCTATTTGACAGTAATCTGTTTGGAACTTGAGAAAAAGACTTAAAAACACTGAATTCATAGTAAATGTGTCACACTTTCATTTTTGTCAGAAAAAATTCTAAAAATTTACTTCTGGAATAAATTCAAAAATATACTTCCAAATTTTTTTAAAACCACCCTCTTGTCACTTTCTGTTTTTTCAAATGCATATGTTATTTGTGTGATAACATTTATTTATCTCTCAAAAAGCACTAAAAAGAAACAAGTAGCAAGAGAGTGCATTCACTCTTTAGTGTATGTAATCTATCATGTAAATTTCAAGCTTTATAATAATAAATTTATCTTTTTCTTACTATTGATGTTTCAATCATATATATATATATATATATATATATATATATATATATATATATATATATATATATATATATATATATATATATATATATATATATATATATATATATATATATATATATATATTTGGTATTATAACATTTATTTGACTCTAAAAAAACACTTGTGAGAAACAAGTAGCAAGAGAATGCATTCACTCTTTAGTTTAATCTATAATCTAAATTTCAAGCTCTATAACAACAAATTTATATTTTTCTTACTATTAATGTTTCAACTACGTATATATATTTTTTGGTATAAATCGGAATATTCTTTGCGCACAACTGTGTAGAACCATATAGGCGACCAAAATCTCCTTCAAGAGATTTAACATCCGTGCAACTACAGAGATTATTCTCTCGAGCTATGTAGGACCATATAGGCGACCAAGCTCTCCCTTAAGAGATTTATCACCCTCGAGCCGTATAGGACCATATAGGCGACCAAACTATCCCTCAAGAGATTTAACACTGTTGCATGCCCATGACAAGGATCAAACCTAGGATCTCTTGTTAAGTTGGAAGAGACCCACGCCATTTCATCCAAGTGCTCTTGGGTAATCACGTATATATTTTTAGACACATATATTAAAAATATTAAACAATGTAATTAAAAGGAGCCAGTGAAGATGGGTTAGTAATAATTCATCAAGAACATTGACCTAGGCTTTTACATGATTTTAATTTTTTTAAGTTCTATCAACAACCATCCAATGATATAAAGTGATAAAAGGCTTTAAATGTTTCCAATATATAAAGTGACAGGGGGCTTTAAATGTTTTTGGAAGTATATTTTCGGATTAATTTTTTGACAAAAATGGGGGTGTAACTCATTTACATATGAATTTGATGTATTTAAGGTGCATATGGAGATGCATTACATAATTCGAGAGATAGTTTTTATTTTTCACTATGATGGAAATGCAATACTTGCGGTGCATTAAGCAATATTCTATATTGGGTCAGTAGGCCCATAAAAATTAATAAATGTTCATGAAGAAAGATATATGAAAATATAAATTATATATACTTCTAGTTTTTATAAGATCGCAATATTTGAAACTGAGTTCTACATAATTGATTCAATTTTAGTCAGTATTTAATTGTAAAGGGAAAGGAAAAGGTAGATAAAATTTTATGATTTAGAAATTTTGTAAAAAATTAGGGTACAAGTTGTTCCAACTATATTTGTCGCAGGACTTGAATTGTCGTATCTTAATTAGTAGTCAAGGATATGGATCATCTATTGTCGTTTATGTCACGTCATTCAATCTGCACTAATATCTATTAGGAAAATGGGTTGGATTATATTGTAACAATAATTGAGCTTTGTGGTCTGATTCAATTTCCTTCCCTTATGTTAAGAATTTTGTTATGAGTTGCTCACACATCACCAACTATAAATATTAAAGTGTAAGTCTGAAATAACTAACTAGTGTGATTGAGCAAAAGTCCTTAATAGTTGGTTTAGGCAAAAAAGTCTCTTTCAAAGTGATTGAGCATGAAGTCTTGGACTGGTGTATAGGTTCTAATTATAGTGAAAAGTTCTTGTGTGGCAAGGGGATATTGGACTACTCTCGTTATATAGGAACCATGATAATTGTTGTGAATGATTTATTTATTGCTTCTACACTTTAATTATTTCGATGCTGCATACTCAAGCTTAGAATCTGAACTTGGTCAGATTCATAAGCTGCTGTTTAGAAAAGACAATAATTATCATATACAAAATTCAACCCCCCTTCTTGTGTATTTTTCTCACCTTCAAACTACACCTCGACTTATGATACACCTCTTGTGACCTAGCTCTAGGCACCACAACCTATAAGCTTTGACTTCTTCAGGGTACCCTATGAACATGCATTTCATAACTCTAGGTTCGGCCTTGTCTTGTCTAATACGAGAATAGGCTACACAACCAAATATTCTAAATCTATCGATATTAGGTTGATGTCCCGGCCATACTTCTTCAGGTATCTTCATCCCCAAGGCAGTCAGATGACTTCTATTTATCAGATATGCTGTTGTCAAAACAGCCTCAACCCAAAACAACTTCTATATTCCAGTACTAACCAACATCCATCTAACTCTTTCCAAAATGGTTCAATTAAACCTTTCAGCTAAACCATTTTGTTGGGGATTACATGCAGTAGTTTTGTGCCTTGCTATACTAGACATAACACAATAGCTGTCGAACGCCTCATTGCACAATTCAAAACCATTGTCTGTTCTCAACCTCTTGACTTTGTTGCCAGTTTGGTTTTCAACCAGAGTCTTCCAACTTTTGAAGTTATCAAAATTTTTATCCTTAGTCTTCTGAATGAATACCCACAATTTTCGTGAATAATCATCAACTATGGATAGAAAATATCTTCCACCTAAATATGAAGGACACCTTGGAGGCCCCCAAAGATTAGTATGAATATAATCAAGGGATCCCGTTGTTCTTTGTTTATCTTTGTTGAACTTCACCCTACAGGATTTACCAAATACAGAATTTTTGCAAAACTCCATCTTTTCGACCTTGTCACCACATAGCAGATTTTATTTTGACAATTCGACCATACTTCTTTCACTGACATGGCCAAGTCTCTTCAGCCACAACTCAGCCTTCGACACAGGTTTTGTGGACACCACATCTGCTTAACCACTTACAACCTCAGTCTTAAGGGTATATATGCCTTGCCTTTTTATGCCTCTCAGGACTTCCTTCGACCCCTTCATTACCCTCGGGATACCTTTCTCTCCTTTGAAAACATATCCTTTTTTTCGAATTCACTAAGAGAAATCAAATTTCTCTTCAAATTAAGTATAAACATGACATCCGTCAATAGCTTTATTGACTCATCATGGAGCTTGAATCTTACAGATCCAATTCCTATAATTTTGATGGCTTTGTTGTTTCCCAGCAACACTTATCCACCATCTTGATCACAAAATTCCTCAAACACATCTTATTTTGGAGTCACGTGCCAAGTGCAACCTGAATCCATGATTCATTCCTAGCAAGAATTGCTGCTCGAAACTACTTAAGAACATCAGATGATTCAAAATCATCTTACACAATGCTACATTACCATTGTCCCTACCATCATGATTATTCTATCGATCAGGGCACACCTTTTGTGTGCGATCCTCCTTCTTACAATGATGACACCTAATTGCAGAAGTATCACCACCATAAGATTTTTGTTGACCTTTACCATTCTTCTTTTAAACTTACCATCTTTCTTCGAGAATCTTCCCTTAACGGATAAACCTTCACCAACAAATGATGGTTTATGATCCTTCCTCTTGTTCAAGTCCTTTGAGTACAAGGTGGATGGAACTTCTTCAAAGGTCAAAGAATCTCTTCCATACAAGAGAGTTTCTTTGAAGTGGGCATGAGGATGTGGTAAAGCTCACAACACCAACAATAATGCTTGATCTTCATCATCAATCTTGACATCAATATTTTCAAGATCAAGAATCAGCTTGAGCTTGTTGAATATGTCCAACTACTCAGCCAAGAATTTGTCTTCACTCATCTTGAATAGATATAAAGTTTGCTTCAGGTAGAGGAGATTGACAATGATTTGGTTATGTATAAACTTTTGATTTTTGTCCATACACCCACTGTTGTCTTCTCCTTTGAAACCTGCCAAAGAACCTTATCACCAAGGCTCAATACGATGGCATTGTGGGTTTTCTCAATCATGGTCGTTTTCTCATTCTTCGTTAGCGCATCATCCATGGTTGCTTCTCCCTTCAATGCTTCCAGCAAACCCTGCTAAATCAGTAGGGCTTACATCTTTAAGCACCACAAACCAAATCATTCACACCGGTGAATTTCTCAATATCATAATTTGTTGACGACATCTTCTTCACGCTCAATGCACCAGTTTGTTGTAACGGAGTGCCGTCAAGAATAAACCAAAACTATGAGAAAGATTGAGTTTCTTTGAACAAACACAAGAAACCCTATTAAATTTTCACGAAAGAGAGAGAAGAAGAAGAAAACTAGGATTGATTATAATTTTTTTTGCTATTCACTTACTCAATAAGGGTTCAAAGTATACAAGTGAGTAAAACAACCAACATCTCTCAATAATATGAGAGGATTAGTCTATTTATAGACTACTAAGCTAACTTAAGCTACAGGCTAACTTAAGCTACAGGTTAACTTAAGCTACAAGCTAACTTAAACAATTGGATTAAACAAACATGCCTAATTCGATATGCTAACAATCATAGTATTTCGACTACTGCATGTTTGAGCGTACATCGACTACAGCATGCGAGACTTTGACATCAGCATGTGAACAAATTTCGACATCATACTTAATCTCTGAACTAAATTACCTTTGTCAAGACTAGAATTCGATCCAAAATCACACAGAAACCTTTGTGTCCCATTAAAAAAATTGAGGACGAAACATAATAAAGAAGAATCATCTTGATGAACACAAACAAGATCAAAAAGTGAGTGCAACTAATAAAACTGCCTTTTGGGAACAAAGAGAATATGGTGCTCTGAATACCAATTGTAAGGTATTGATCAATTCATTAACTTTTGATTATGCATACCACAAGTATACGTAAGTTGAACAAACTTGACAGCTTATAATTAGCTTACAACACAAGTAAGTTAATTACTTTGTAACCAAGTAACGTACTAATTACTACTTAATTGCATTGATCCTAACATTTCTTTCAGTTCAAAGGGAACACAAAAGAAAAATATCAATCATACTTTATTTATTCAATACCTCATAAGTTACAACTCATACAAATAGTGGCTCCTGTGGTTGACTATATAATCATATCATATCTCCTCATACATGAATAAAACATTTGGAGGGGAAATACATAATATGATAATATATAGTTTTATTATACGATGATATATGAATATAATTAGTTAGTTGTTAAGTATTTTAAGGACCCTTGCCATTGCCAGGTTTCTTTGAATGCTTTGGGTTGGGTCCTGCTTCATCATAATCCAACACAAAATCATGGGACAATAGCTTCCTTGAGTTTGTCTTTATACCATCCTTCATTCAAAAACAAAATGAAACCATAATACTTGTTAGTTAAAAAAACAATATCTAAACATCAAATAATAATAATAATAATAATAATAATAATAATAATAATAATAATAATAATAATAATAATAATAATAATAATAATAATAATAATAATAATAATAATAATAATAATAATAATAATAATAATAAATAAAAAAAAGGTAATAAGGTACCTTGTGAAAAAAGTGATGAGTTGGAAGCATATTTTCTCTGAATCCTTGATCAGCTAACCCTAAAAGAAAAAATAAATATATTATATTTTTTCAGATCCGTTTACCTTCTATTTCTGTATAAATTGTTGAATTAATCTCTACAAAATTTGATCCACTTATATAAATCAACAACTTGCTTACCAGAAGATAAAGGAAAAGGAATTAAGACCAAGAGTATAACTAAAAGGAAAATTTTGATTTTATGTTCCATGGCAAGTATATGGAATGAAGGGATATGTGTATTATTGTTCCTCTCTTAATGAGAAACTACATATAAATGTCTTGGCAAGGAAATGAAGGTAGGGGCACCCCTTTTTAAACTGAAAGAGAGTGCTCTTGTCATGATGAAATGCAATAACTTTTCACAACATTTATTAAGTCAACTATAATATTCCATGTATATACATTAGGAAAAGACAAACTGTTTCTATTTTTTTAAGTTGCATGTGCACCTAAGATTTCCCTGCATGGCTCCAAATCAGCTAGCTATTACATCTTGTGTTGTGTGATTGTGTCCACCTTTTCCTAAGTCAACTTTGAGTTGCACTTGCAACATTGCCATATAGTTTATTTTATATTTTTATGTGCATCCCATGTTAATAAAATATTTGAGGTCAATCTCAATTAGCTTCAATATGGAAAACCACATTCACATGAATTGGTATAGTGGTGAAAGTTGATAAATCCTTGTTGTAGCTTTGAAAATCTTCCGTGGTACTAATCACCGCATAAAAATGAAATGATGCTTTTCATTATTTTGGCTTTCATCACAATTTTTAGGCAATAGATGGAGACAAGCATAGAGAGTGGGCTACAGAAGAAGAGAATTGAATGTGGAATCCCTTAGTGGGTGCACTAACAAAAAAGGAGAGAAAAAAACAGTTACTAATTTAATCATAAATTTAAAGAGAAAAATATTAACTTAATCATTCTTTAGGAGACCATAATATATGTTGGCAATAATGGTTCTAAGTTTATATCTGCTTTGGATGATTGATGGTATTTTGGCATTAGTGAATAAAAGGCTAGTTGGCCTAGGCTAGTTGTCCTGATATTTTTTTAGAAACATATGTTCTACCGTACAATTGAGGGTGGGAATAGATCAGGCCGACTTACAAGAATCTATAATTTAATCTATTTAAGATTAGACCAAGTCGGGCCTATTTAATAAAAAACCTAGGCTTAAATTTTTTTTAAAGTCTATTTAATTAATATGTCAGATTTAGCTATAAAAAAAACCTTTGGAGCTTTATAGGTCGACTTATATTTTCATATATATTAAAAATAGGTTGGCCTCTATATGCATATATACTAAAAAAGAGGCTAAATATAAGTTGACCTATATATATATATATATATATATATATATATATATATATATATATATATATATATATATATATATATATATATATATATATATATATATATATATATATATATATATATATATATATATATTAAAGCAAAGGCTAAATAGGTCGACCTATATATGCATTTATAGGCCAGCCTATAAAGCTTCTTAATATGGATTAATTAAAAACCTTAATGAAAAACGGGCTTTTAAATAGGCTTTCAGGTCAGGTTAGACTTTTAAAAACGTCAGACCAGGTCAAAAAAGAGAGCCTATAATAGGTCATATGTCAGACTCAAGTCTTCTAAAACCTAACCTAGCCTAGCCTATTTTCACCCCTACATACAATAGATATTTTTCAACTAATTACAAAACTAACTCTATATTATTTATGGTACTTCCCTTCAAGCTTTTGAGTGAAATTCAATCCGTTCAAATTTACAAGTAAGTTGGTTGAACTGTTTGGTTGGTAAAAAACCTATTAACACATCTACCAACAAGTAACAAGAAGAAATGTATGTTATAGTTATTAATCCACTATTGATCTTCTCTTTGATGAAATATCGGTCAATCTCAATTGTTTTGTTATGTCATGTTGAACATGATTATGTGGAGTACTAATTGTTGATTTGTTTTCATAACAAAGCTACATATGACTTTCATAGTGTATCAAGTCTTCTATCACTTGCTTCATCTAGAATAATTCATAAATTCCTATGGTCATAGTTCTAAATTATGCTTGAGCCATTACACTTTGAATTTTGCTTCTCTAAATAACAGGATTTTCACACAAGTACAATAATCAGAAATAGGTATGTGATCGCTTACAGAACTTGCATAATCAGCATCTATGTATGTCTTCATAATTAGATGTCTACCTCTTTTGAACAAGAAATATTTTTTTTTATAATGGCTTTAAGATATTGTAGAATTTAGTCAACAATTTTAATTGTCTTGCCTTTGGATCATGCATGAATTAACTTATTACACTAACCGCATAAATCAAATATGACCTAGTGTGTGCTAATTAAATCAATTTTTAAACTTATCTCTGATATTATGTCTGGTCAAGTTTGGTATTTTTTTTCTTCATAATTCATCTTATGGTTTTATCCAATAAAAACACTTGCAGGTTTGCATCCAAGCTTGGTTGATTTGTGCATAATATAAAGTATATATTTTAATTTGAGAAATGACGATGTCTTTCTTTGAGTATGCTACTTCAATTTCTAAGAAATAATTGAGTTGGTCAAGGTCAATCATTTCAAATTATGCTGACAATTTATTTTTGAGTAATTGCCACTCAGTCAAATTCCCTCATGTAATAATAATATCAACATCATAAACAAGAAATGCATTTAGTTTTCCTCCTTGTGATGTTTGAAAAATAGAGTAAGTTATCCTTGAATTTTCTTATAACCCAAAGAAAATAGTGCTTTTGTGATACTTTTAAACCATGTATGAGGGGACTATTTTAGTCCATATAAGGTATTCCTTAATCAACACACCTTGTTGACAGTGAGAACATAGTCTGGTGGAATCTCCACATATTCCTCTAAATTTCCATGTAATGATGCATCTTTAACATCAAATTGATTTAGTTCCCAATCAAAGTGAATAATAATAGATAATAATAATATTCTAACATTATTCATATTTGCTATTGGAGAAAAAGTCTCCTCATATTGATGAGAAATTCACCTCCGATCATCCATATGCAAGACCCAATGTTGTTTTCTAATCTAATATATCAAAGAATGTTGGGTGATGGAGTGGGAGCAAAAAATACCCAAATCATAACCTAAAAATATGTGTTTTTTTCCCTTTTAATGAGTTTCAAAACCGCCTAGATCGCGCTAAGCTAGCTCAACAGAAACTTGAAATCTTATTTTGGCCATAACTTGAAAATCGTAACTCCAATTTGCGTCCGATTCAAAGTGTTGAAAAGCTTATTCAATGAAGTATCTAACAATGACTAAATACCATGCTTTTATAACTATTTAAAATAAGTGAAAAGCTTATTCTTTGGTTTGTGCATTCTCTTTTATTGCTCAAAATCGCATCTTTGAAGCCATGCCTTCGGCTTTTATTACTCGATGCTTCAATCATCAATGAATACCTACAAAATAGGTGAAAAACTATCAAATGATACAATATTTACACAAAAACCTGATTATACTGAATAGTTCAAATACACACACAAGTTGAGGTTTATTCAGACGATATTAACAAAAAGTATCGATAAGTGACACAAAAACATATATACAAAATAACTACATTTTGACACTTATCAAACTCTCCCCAACTTGAACTTGTTTGTCCTCAAACAAGGTCAATCAAACTTAAAGAAACAAAAGTAATAAACCAAAGAATCATGAATCAACAAGGTTTGGAAAACGAAACAATTATATGGTTCAAACTTCATAAATATACAAGCAAAAGAATGCTTACCACTATACTACAACGACACATAAAAACGAAACATATCCTAAGTACAGAAATCATGCAAAACATTCTAAACAATACAGGCTCAATTAAGAATCACACCTAGCAAAAATTCATCGAGGGATGAAGAACACACAAAAATAAGTAACTTTTCACTCACCCAACAATCTTGTAAACAATAAAAAAATTATGCTAATCGAAACAAAAATTTGCATAAACTTAAGGGAGTAATTACTTCCACCAAGTTTCAAACACAAAATTTCAATCAAACTTCTTCTTTCATTCCAAGTTTTATACCAAAACATAAAACTTTTATGAGCACTATTATTGGTGCTTCTCTTTTTCTTTCCTTTCTCAAGGTTTTTCGTTTTCTTTTTTTTCTTTTCTTTTTATTTTCTTTTTCTTTTCTCTTTCTCAACCTCATAGCAATCAATCAATAAGCAAGTAATCATTTTTCTCCCCAACTTGAATTCAACAAACATTAATGTGTGCATACTCTCTACTTTCTAAGGCAAGACAAAAATTCATACAACAATACAAAGTTGAGGGTTTAAGAAAAATAACAATCAAAATCCATCAAAAAGTGAACTAATTCTCAAGTTCAAATGCAAAAATGGATAATGACAAAATGTTCAAAGGGGTTACGAATGGTCACACACTCACAAGGTGAATTGACTATTTGGCTATGGTTGTTGTGCTCAACATCAAACAAATGCCTTGGCCATTTTCATGCTTTCACAAAATCAATACAAACAAAAGATTAAACATAATAAAATCCAGTTAAAACAAGATTGAAGTATGTGTAACCATACACAAGTATACAAGTATCAATATATACAATATCTACAAAACTAAAAAAACAAAGAAACTATCGCAATGCGATCCAATAGAAACACCAATCCCAGGAAACGATGCCATTTTTTTTGAAGCAGTAAAGCGGAAAGCAACACAAGTTTTGGAAGTATTACTCCGGGAATGTATCGTCTCCACAGGGATTAGTGATACTGAATTGTCGTTCGACAAGTCTCACATTTATGAGTTTGGATTGAATTGGTAAAGCATACAAACGGAAAAGTAAATATGAACAGGAAAGAATTCATTCTTTAGAGAGAAGAAACTTATCAAGCATTGCATATAATCTACTTCTTACAAACTTAAACTTATTGACCAGTTATACTTAACCTACAATACTCGTCAATATCATCCAGCATCGCTTAAACCCTAAGTCAATTCTAACCTAAAGTAGGTAGAGCTACTATATCATCTCGGCGACAATCTCTTAGTCAACCTCAACAACACGGCAGACATTCATACCATTTGTATTGACGATCTCTCAACCGACACAACTAACACGGAAGCATTAAGATTCGAAACCCATATAGATTTTTAGCTCTAAATATATCTCTAGAATCCAAAAACTAACAGATAACCATCCTAGATAAGGATTCAAGAAGTATATGTCTATAGCAACTCAAACCCTGAGCAGAGAGCAAAAATCTAGGACAACAATCAACACAGATTTGTAAAGCAGATTAAATATAATGCCATGGGCGACAAATATACATGAGTTCAAAGTAAATATTCATATAAACTCAACAAATGAAGAATACACAAAGATGAAGAGAGATAAACCACAAATCTCCTGGTTTGTCAATACCGATTGATGAGCAATCCACAATTATACTCAATATGTACAAATACACACACAAGTTGAAGTCTATTCAAACGATATTAACAAAAAGTATCGATAAGTGCCACAAAAACATATATAAAAAATAACTATATTTTGGCACTTATCAATTACTAATAACATGATCATATGCACGACAATCAAGGAACTAAGAGACAAGAAAATAAGATTGAGATAGGCAAACAGATAAATTACTAGTGTATGCGATCGAAATAGTAGAATCAAAGTTCTGATTATTCGAACACCACCTGAGATAATCATCGTAATTTGGCGTCAAGCTCTAAGGAGTAATCATGAGCCCATAAGTATATGAAGGGAGAAAATTATCACATAGAGGAAGAAAATGGCGATTGTTTGAACTAGAGCACTATTTTTCGTGAGTGGAAAAAAACTAAGGTCAAATCTGGAAAGAACGTGATTGCTACGACGGAAACAGTGGGGAACCGGTTGTAGTATGCATTGTAACACACGACGTGATCAGCAACGCATAGATCTCATGGGCGAAACAAGTGAAGGCGATTGACGACGAGGTTTTGGGGTTAGGCCGATCTAGAGGAGAAGATTCATATGGTATGATTAGCTCTTCGGAAAGTCGTTGGAAATGATAATGATGGTGGCGGAAATGGAGGTTGTGACCAAAAAACATTCTCAAAGGAGAGGCAAACCAGAGTTGCAACACGATTTGCTAAAAAAAAATACAGGAAGACAATGAATCAATCGGGTAAAACTGTGTATACCTAGATGCCATGTTGAATTACGAGATAATGAAAGACATTTAGGTAAAATTGTGTATTTAATAGCACTACAAAATTGTATTCAACTCATCGTATTAATTAAATAAGAAATAAATTATGATAAATTTAAATAATATAATGTAAAATAGTATATTCTATTATTATTCAAATATCAACAAGTATAACTAGTTCTTAGTCATTTATTTTTAGGAATATAATTCTTAAACTTAAAATAAACCCTCTCTAATGATATAACTGAAATTAAAAGATGTTAAAATTTATCAAAGATTAGTTAGATTATCCGTTAACTATCACTCGAATTTTGTTCTAAAAATTAAATTTTGTGCGTAAAAAGGTGTGTTAAATCATTTAATTTGATGAAATATGACATGAAAATTAGAAAATGTATACGTTAATGGTATAGAGTGTTCACATTAATAGCTAATTGTAATAGTTGAGTTAGATTCCACAAGAAAATAAAGGCAATTTCTCATCCCAGTCTTATATATTCTCCCAGACCCTTCGTGAAATTCTAAAAATGTTCTCTGTTTTCGAAGATGCATCTCTAAACGCACCAAATTCTATTTTTTGAAAATAAACTTCATAGATGCACAACCGAAATTATTTTAAGGGTATGCTCGGAGATGCATCTCCGAACATACCTTTTTTTTAAAAAGAAAAAATTAGAGTTTTATTTGACCCCATTTCGTTATACTCTAGATGGTTGACATGTGGGACCAACATCATGTGCAGGTATATGTTTGATTGGTGCATGAGATAGTTTGGGTACGTGCAGATCATTCGCAGATCACCCTTATAGGCTACTTCTATTTGTACTGTCCGCAGAGACTTGGATGATATTTTGGCGGACTGGGAGAATCATATGGTACTGATGAAATATCGGACTCATGAGGCCACCTCTTAATGGAGCTATGTTGAGGGGTACATGACATGGTTTTATAAAGTGTCACACTCTTACATGACACAAGACGCTCCTGGGACACCCAATCCTGCTCATGAGGAGTTCCTGAAGGATCAACAGGCATTGGACGACCATGTCGTTGATGTGTTGCCACGCTGGCAGACCATTATGTGGCTTACACGTCGGGGCATCAAGTCTGGAGTATTTGCGAGAAGTGGGGATGAAGCGGTCAGCCTAATAGAGTCCATATTTTTTTATGCACGGAGTGCAGGGGCTTACCGTAAGCAGGGGAAGAACCAGGGTGTTAGAATTAGGCATACACAATAGAGTATGCATTTGATTTATATTTTGTTTATTTTTAATCGACTTTGAGAATTATGATTGTACAAATATATTCGATTTTTAAGATCTTCACGTTTCTATAATATTTTATTTTATTAAAGCTTTACGTGCTTCTATACTATTCGTTTTTATTAATCGTTGAAATAAATAATAACAATTTTAATCGAATTGAAATTAATTTCGAATGAAAACACCACAATCTTAAAAAATTGATTTTGTCCAAATTTCACACAGAGAAAAATTCGGAGATGCATCTCCGAATTTATTTTCTTAAGCAAAATGGGACTTCGGACAGATATCTCCGGATTTACCTTTGTGTTTGTTCGGAGATGTATCTTCTAAACTAAAATTTGCCAAAAATAATATTTGATGCATTCGGAGATACACCTCCAGATTAACCTAATTGATATTTTCGCATTTTTAGAGGTGCACCCCATTTAAGCCCATTTAAAAAGGATGGAAAGAGAAATTATCAAAATAATTCCAAGTATCTATCAATGCCCATACGTGCAATTGGCCATTCTTCATAAGTCCTTATGCTTATCACAGATGAAAAGAGGAGCCCTTGGTTTGTGTGGCTTACAATTACTCATGCCAATAAATGGAATGAACTATTCATTGTTGAATAGGCCAAAATCAAAATAAATCAGGCAAGTTAGTAATGCTGCACATGCACTCATGATTCTCTTTCTAAACTGGTAGTAGACACTAGACAATTATTTTAAAAACGTTTGACTTCCAATTCCATCACAATTCACAAGTATCGGCATATGCACGGTTCTTATTCATAGTTGAAGTTTGACAGAAACAGGTGAAAACTTTTTCTCTACTATATATACATATGTGTGCGACACTGTTTTCTGAATGCTGGAACAACTGAAGAGTTTAGTATTAGTATAGATGAATGCATTAAGTCGCTAAATAGATATACTAAAAGTGGAGTTTCTATTCATTTTGGATGGTACTATATTATATAGTAGTCAAAGACTACAAATTCTAATAGGTAATTTCATTTTGGAAGATGAACTGAAAAGTTATAAAGAGATACAAAAATAAAAAGAATGAAGAATCTCGTGCATGTCTAAACCACTGCTTTATTAGGTGTTATACATTGGTGGCAGTCAGATCAAAAAAGGTAACAAGCACTTTCTCTGAACTAATTTGAAAGTAAGAAAGTTACCCACGTTTGATCCTTTTGTTCTCCATTCCATTAAAACTCAAATTATATACAACATGGAAAAAACCTAACTCATCATTTTCTTCTTTGAACTATTGCGGCCACTTTAGATTAGAGTAAGACATTAACTACATTACATATCATAAAGAAGTTAGATGGCTTTTCAAGGGTCTCATGGGACCAAATATGCACCTATTCATATTATAAGCACTTGATAGATTAATTATTGAAGGGTTTTCTTTTACTGAATTGTTTAGAATCTAAAAGCATGGCATGGAAAAGCAGGCATGAAGATTTGATTGCGATGTCAATATTAGTAACCCTTTAAACAACATCCCAGAAAAGAAAAGTAACGATTTTCATATTTCGTTGTCAATACAAGCTTGGTACGGTAAGAAATAAATGGTTTTTGAATTTGATCAGCAAGAGAGTACATTAAATTTGATTAACCTAAACCCTCTGGAAATTAATTGAAATCAAAACAATGATTGTTTTGGAATAATAAGCATGAATAGTGAACTATATATCAAATACATGTTAAATGTCTTTAATTTGGTTATCTAATCTATATTTTTCAACTAGATTACTTTTTTTTTGTATTTGGTTCCTCACAAATTTGCTTCCTCCTGCACCACAATTTTGATGAAAATAAATGAACAGACAGATTCGTATAACTACTAATGAATTTTGTTTCAAGTACTAATGGTACATAATGCAAGGAAACATGAAAATATCCAAACAGAGACTGCCTATGAAAGTAATAAAACAAAATTATACAATTTCATCTTATGGAAGTATCAAAAAAAAATTATATCACCAAACCATAATAAGGTATACAGGACACATGATAAAATGCCCGAACAAACCAAAATTCACAAATTTTTATAGACACAGGAAAGATATCAAGTAAAGGCTTTAAACGCAGATGACTGCCTTCCAACAAGAGAAACAGCAATCCACCACATTCAGTTGGTTCTTTTGATCTTGTCACAATAAATCCTACCATCTTTTGTACCAATCCACAGGGATAGCCAATATATGATTTTACATACGCAATTCAAAACAAAGATATAAAGAAGGTTTGATGATTGCATGAATTCAAAATGATTTTGACCTAATAAACCAAATGACATCAAAATAGAAATGCATAATGCAAGTAGGAAATAACTTTTCCCGTCCTGGGTCAACCAATCACAAATGACTCACAATAGAAAAGCAGGTATGTGCAGAAAAAGAAATATGGATGATAAACTGCCTAGGGATACACAGTGAGGTGATGAAAAAAATGACTCAATATGATGCAGGGTTAAAAGTCAGAAAACGGAAGAAAATATCTAGAAACAAAGCACTTGGATGGTGTTGACAAAAACCAATTCAACCCTAGGAGTTCATCTATTCCAATAACCCACGACCAGATCAGCAAAAAATCATTTTTAGCATAGAACGGGTTTATCTCAACTTTAAACTCAGCATCCAAGCCTGACTATGAGTGCAGTAGTTTCTCAGTCATGAATCAGTTGCCTTCCCTCGGCAGCTCAGCCATTCAACTAACACTCCTCATGAAGATCTAAACCCACATTTGTAATCTTGTCGCTAACTTCTTCCTCTTGAAAGTACTGGACTCAATGGTGCTCATGCAAAAGTTAGTGATGCATTCTTGAACGTACTGGACTCAATGGTGCTGATGCAAAAGTCAGTGATGCATTCTTGAACGTACTGGACTCAATGGTGCTCATGCAAAGGTCAGTGATGCATTGGAGATGATGCAAGAGTTAGTGACAACTTGAAGGCCTTCAAATAGATACCTTTCTGTTGTCTGACCATGGAGACAATGTGACACATGCAATCCCACGACCCACCTCGACACACCCAAATGCATGCAAGTAGTCTATGACAAAGGATATGCTAACTGAGAAGAACCTCAAACAGATATAGCACGATTGATAGCCAACTTGGCCCATTCAGCAGATTCTTTAATCATATGGTCATCCGAGGTCAAACATTCATTTAAGAAATCCCTGCTTGACAAAGATTGTTGAATTAAAGAACCAGCATTGCTTCCAAGTGTATCAGCTAGATCTCCAAGGACTCCAATGGCAGTTTTCATAACCACATCATCCCTGCAATGCGAAAAGTTGATGAAGTTACTTAATTTAAACAATGAATATATTACCAAAAAAAATAACTATTTTGTTTCTTACATGTCTTTTTCCATGTATATGCTATCCAAGAACTGGAGGATGTGGGGAGCATAGGGAATCAAGAGCTGGGTTTTCGATGAATTCTTAAAACCTTGGAAGATCCCAGAATATGCCTCTAATATCCCATTTCTCAGAGAGTTAATGTACTCTGTCATTTCCAAGTCAAAGGCAGATGTGTGGGCATAAGCCTCTGCAGCAATTTGTAGTGTGTTCATTGCATACATTAAGTACTTATTGAAGTTGTCTCCTATAGCAAGTGCTATATCACCAATGCATGAAAATAATGGCGGCTTTACAGAACGGTGCAAGTTATCACTAGACAAATTTCTGAGAAGTTGTGTCATAATCCCATCACAGTAAGGCAGTATTTTATCCTCCAATGCCCTGCATATGTCGCCTACTACACCAACAGTTACAGCACAAACTTGGTACTCCTCGAAATTCTGAAGGTCCATCTCCAGAAACTGGTAAAATTCTGGCAGGTATTTAGCAAAATCAGGGCCTATTGCATAGGCAAGGGCTCCAATAGCTAGCATGGCCTCCTCATGTGCAGTGGCATTTCTACAAGCAAAAACCCTGATGAATAGTCCCATTATCTGATCAGCATACTGCAAGAAAACATATTTGGTAGGTTCTGAAGACCCTAGCTTCTGAATAATCACTTGCAAGCATCCACAAAGAAGGCCTATAAGTTCACTCTGTTTTTCTCTTTCATCAGATGAAAGATTTTGTGCTTCAAGACATTTGTGTAGCTCCATCATGATGACAGAAACTAGTTGTAAAACCAAAGGAGCTGTTTCATCTGTTGAACACCTTACTACTTCATTCAATGTTTCGTATGCTGACGCTCTTAATCGTGATTCTGTAGCATCCTCTCTATGGGTAACAGTGAGAAGCGCTTGAACAATTTCCTGGAAAAAGGGAGTAATGGGAGATGTTTGTCCCACATCCTCGTAACCCTGGGCAAGAAAATACAGGGCTCCACAGGCTTTCTCAGCAACATTAGGGACATCCTTCATGCTTTGAAGGAGAACTGTAATAATCTGTTGGGCATTTCCCTCATTAATAATTGGTGTGCCAATAATTGAACTGTGAAGAAATTCAAACATTCGCCCCAAAGTCCAAGCAGTGGTGTCTTTAACATGGTTGCTCGGATCTTTCACTAAAGCACTGAGCATAAAAGGTAAAGCATGATTGACAAGGGGTATGAGTTTGTCTGGAGAAGGGCCCTCCAAGATAGAGCCAAACGCATATGTGGCTGCTTCCCTCTGTCTCCAATCAGGTTTGGTAATATTCTCCTCGATGAAGGGCATTACCAGAGGCACAATATCATCTCCCGTTGTTCGAGCAACTAAACCAAGGCATGTACCACCTGCCATTGCAATATTCCATGCACCTTCATCCAGATCTTGATCCTCTTCTTGTTTGAGTAATGTTTCCAACAGCAGAGGGATGAGTGCAGGAAGGGCTTGCTTAATGAAATAAAAACAAGGTAAATCAGAATCCCCAGTGGTGTCGCCAACATATTCTTCCAAGATATCAGTCTCCTCATCACAAACCGTACTCCAGAATTCAATGGCCTGGAGAGCAACAGGCTCCTCATCACCCCTAACAGCCTTTGCTGTGATGTTATATATATCCTGAATGTAAGGAGACAATTTTACATAATACATGGCAGCAATTGAGACCAAACATTCAAAAGCTGCCTGTCGTATTTTCACTTCAGGAGACATAGTTGTCTCACAAACAACTCTCATGATATATTCACGCTCCATATCATTGCTAAAATTGGCCTGTGCAAATCCAAGAGCATTATACAATGCCCTAGTAGCAGCAAGTCTGACATCATTGTTCTTTTCAGATGAATTCATACCTTGAACTACAGCAGTAAGAATTTTATTTACTTGGTCTTGTTCAACAACCTCGTGAGATACTTCCTCACACAAATACCCCAGAGTCTCCAAAGTTGCTTGCTTGACATGAGCAGGAACTTGATGAATATTTGATAAAAGTGATCCTATCAGCTCAGGCCACTGTTTATGTGGAAGCTCAATACCAGCAATTTTAGCAACAACTTGAGTTGCCGTCGACCGAGCGTCAACTACAAGAGAAGAGAGTGTTTGTAGCAAGCATGCCTTAACCTGGGCCTTTGCTGCGGTCTCCAATGACAACCATCTCTGAACCAATTCCCGTTTTCTGTTTTCATCCTTGGCGTCCAATGCATTTTTAAGTATCAAACCTGCCAACTTGCGACTATCAACTGGTTTTTCTTCATTTGCTAACTCTCCAGAAAGAGAGACCAAGAAACCAGGAAGGTTTTGCTCCTGAAATTGCCGCAGACTTTCTTCAGCGAGCTTACGTACAGTTCCATCAATTGATTGAGCATTCAAAAGTGCCTGAGTAACTTCCATCGACATGCTATACCTAATGGCACGAAACAATAAGCTCTTAATATTCCACTAAAAAGAAAATTTGAAAATAAAGAAAAATAAAAAGCAAAGCAAGATATCGAGTCAATTGAAGAATCAATTATTTTATTAATAAATTATCCAGATCCCAGATCAAGAGTCTAACCAATTGGCCAGCAAGTTAAAATTTGCCACAAACCACAAAATAACAGCAATATATTAATCAAGCAGAAACAAAAACCAAATATATAATCACGCGATTATGATACGAAACAAACCGGAAAAAGACGGACAGCAAAATTGTATTCATATTCAAATTAAACTTGAATTTCTCAGTATAACAAATTCTTTAATCGTAGACAGTTCATATGTATCAAAGATTAATCGCGTTTTTTCAATCAATAACAATTAACAACATGAAATTAGAAAGTAAATCAAATCTGTAGCTAAGTGAAGGCATGATATATACAGTTGACTTGACTGCGAAACTGCGTGCGCCATTGATTTTCATCTCGCGCAAGTGTGAATCAATTCGAGTGAATAGATTAACAAAACGATGATAGATCGAATCAAATTCAATACTAAAACCGATTCAAATCGATCATAATCCAAACAAGGAATAAAATTAACGTATCGAATCACGCTAATTCGAAAACCTAAATCGCGAAAACGAAATTCATGATAAAAACAACAACGGAAAATTGAAATCGGAAAGGAAAGAACGAAAATGGAAAAAGTAGATCGGATTAACGAAGATACCTGATATCGGAGAAGAGATCTGAAGAAAGAGCGAAGGAAAGAGTGAGTGAGAGAGAAGAGAATAGAAAGAGTAGACAATTGTAACAGCGGTTACAATCACAACAAGCGCTGGGTTCGAATTAAAAAATAAAATAATAATAATAGTAAATAAATAACTTATAAAAAATCGTTTTTGAAACAATAAGTATAAAATAAGGGTGTTTGGGTTTTCGTTTTTAAAAATTGTTTTGGAAATCTATTTTAAAAAACTGTTTTTAAGAAGAGAATTTAAAAATAAAATAAAATAACTGTTTGCTAACCAAATTTATAAAATTTTGTTTGATAGTTTTTTTTTATTTAGAAATTTGTTTGATGGTTTAATTTTACAATACTATTATTAAGAAGAGAATAAAAATATCTATTTAAGCATCTAATTTTTAAAATATATTTTTCTATATTAAATATAAAAATAAAATAGTTTAATTGATATACATTTAAATACAAATAATTTTTTTGGTTTAATTAACAATTAAATTTTCAGTTACATATATAACTGTAAATACAATCTAGTCACTTTTTTTAAGCATTTATGTCAACTATAATTGAAAGTAGTGGAAGAAATCAAATAAAGCTAGAGATTTTTGCTTGGTAAACCTAATGTTTATTAGTAAATGGTGGTGAAGAATGCTTACAAATAAATGGCTCTAGGTTATGGCGTGACCCCGGCTAGGGATGGTAATTTGGCCCATCCCCGGCGGGTATCCACAAAAAGCCCTATATCGGGTAGGGTAAATACCCATAAAAATGGGTATGGGCACGGACATGGATAATTACCCATTAAAATATGTGGGTATGGGTGCGGACACGGGTACCTTATTACCCAACCCGTCCCATACCCACACTACATATTTCTATATTGTCATTTATATTATTATATAAAAAATGCATGATTCTAATTTTTTTTTAAAATATATCGCTATTAAATCATTACACATTTTAATAAAAGTGTTTATTTGTTTCTTAACTCAACAATAACATACATAATTTTTTTAATATTGTTAAAAAGACTTAAATTATATGATATTTTGTAATTAAACGATTTAATTTTACTATAAATGCGGGTAAACGGGTACGGGTATGGGCATTGAGGTACCTACAGGGTACGGATACGGGCATGAATATTGATACCCACGCGGAATTGGGCTCGGGTACGGAGATTTTTTTAAATTGCGGGTATGGGGACGGGTACTATAGTACCCTGCCCATTGCCATCCCTACGGCCCGGCTCTGGCATTATGTTGGCCTAAGGGTTATTTCATACATTGATAGGGGGAGGTATGAAAGTTACGATTTTTTTGGGGAAAGAAATCTCCTTTCTTAATGTTTTGTTTAGATTTTTGGAATCGGATAGAGCGGAGCAGAATAGAATGGAATAATATGATATTTTATTAATGGAATAATTCAAAAATAGATGGAATGGAGCAGAGAGGAATAGTACAGATTTCATTTTATTTTATCACTTACCATCATATATTTTTCCTCTGATTTGAGTAGAATGAACAATTTGCTTTATTCTGTCATAAAAGTTTCAACCAATAGAATGATATTTTCGTTCCACTCTGTTTCATCTCACTCCTCTTTGCTCCATTTCACTATGTTGATTTTGTGATATTCAAACATAGTCTTAAAAGTCTAGTAATCAAAGTCGTTTCATATATTTGTATAGCATACACGTATTAATACACATACTAAATCCACATATTATATTTATTAAGATATTATCTTATTCTTTTTAACATATTAATAACTTTTTGATACATTTTAAGAATGAATGTTCAAATTTCATACACGTAAAATTACATTTAAATATTATTTAAATTATTGATGTTCAAATTCAAATCGATTTAAATAAAAATCACAAATTGATCCAAAAAAATGAAAACTACAAAAAAAAATATTATTGAATGTCTTAAGATGTCGTTTTATAGAAACCGCTCAGTTCGGATTGAATTTGGAATTAATTTTTTAAAACTGATCTAAATTCCAAACCAAACCTAAATGCATGTATATACTTATTTTTTTTATTAATATGATATGTTTGTATTAAATTATTATTTAATGATATTTATTTTTTAATATTATTTATTAGTTAAGTTTAATCTATTTATTTTACTATTTCATTTGTTTCAACGATCATTCTCTCTTTGTAATATTATTTTTTAGTTTATATATTATATTAAATATAATTTTTATTAGAATTTTTATAATCTAAATAAAAATATAATTTGTAATTTGGATATCCAAACATTATTCCAAATTAAAATGCAAATAACTAGATCGGATCGATCAGATTTTTTACGCAATTATCCAAAATCAAAATAAATTGCAACTAAATTTATCTTTCGATTGGATGAATTTTTACCTCAAAATCAATTCAAACTGCGAACATCCCTAATTCAAACACATTTAAGAACAAACTAAAAATATTTTTTAATAACACCCAAAATAAAATTCATATTTATATTTGTTAATATATTATATTTGCAATAATATTGAAACATATTTAAATTTTTTTAATAACATTAACATATTTAAATATTATTAAAATATGTTTGAACACATAAAATATGATTGTAACATATTTAAATATTATTAAATATTCTAACACATTTAATCATATATATAATCTTTTAAAATAATGTTCAGACATGTATAAATAACACATTTAAATATTTTGAATATTATTTTTAAAATAATTAAATATTATTGTTTTCGTAGTGAAGGCTTTGCAACATCTAGAAAAGAAGTGTTTAAATAAAATTTCATACAAATTAAAAACAAAATATTATTTTTCGTCGTAATTCAAGGTTGATTTTGGTCTCTTAAATTTATAAAATTTTATATTGGTCCTTTACATCTTCAAAAGATATCATTTTAGTCCTTTTTATCATATTAACGACAGAAAAACTCAAAGATTGATCGCAAAATCAGTCGTTAATATGATAAAAAAATAAAATGATATATTTTGAAGATGTAAGGAAGCAATATAAAACTTTTTAAAGTTAAGAGATCAAAATGAACCCCAATTTTAACATACGGGACCAAAAAGGATATTTTGTCAAAATTAAATTTAAAAATTTACGATTTAAATATACTTGAATCGTATTTTGCAAAACAAATGAATAATTGTAGTTTGTTATTAAATATGTTTGAATAATATTTAAATGTGATTTTAGTGTGTATAAATTGTACTTGAACATTCATTTTCAAAATGTATTAAGAGCTTATTAGGTCCTCTTTGACTAGAGAAATTAATATCTACAGTTGAGCGTAGATGATACCCTATTTTTACCAAAAATATGTACAAGAGTTATTAATTTGTCAAAAATAAAAAGAAAATGTGTTAATAAAGATACATTATGTAAACTTGATAAACAAAAACATAGTGCCTTTGTTGGTGAAGCCCTTGTATTTACACTTCTTTGGTTTGAACCATGTTAGAGGCAAAGTTTTGTTTTATTTCTTTTAGTTTTAATCATTATTTAATATTAAAATAATTGAAAATGAAAATAAATAACACGTGAAAATTCATGTCAGCTCAAATGACATTAAAAAAAATAAAAAAGAAAAAATAAAACAAAAATAAATACTCAATCAGCGCCTCACTTAGGTCTAAAACGAATCTTCAAATTTTAAGGCTGGAATCTCAATTTTTTTAAAAGGATAAAGAAAAATCCGTCCATATGACATGGAAAATGTAATTTACTCTTTTGGGACTTGTGGAGTGAGGGTTTGTGTTTGGTATAAGATTGTTATGTGATTAGGGTGGTTGGCGGTGTAACTTTATATGGCATTGAGTATATGAATTGAGACTCAGAATAATAATATGATAACTCTGAGATTTATGTGTTCACTATTTGGTAGTGAATATTGAAAGTGATTTGAAAAGTGAATGATAACTTTGGCTTTATGATTTTGGCTTTCTTTGTATGCTGCAAGAATTTGGTGGTGAGAGCATCGAGTATGACTTCTATTTATAGAGCCAAAGCTTGAGTACAAATACCAGAATAACCCTTAAAATATGTGTATTATAAGAGCCAAAGCTTTCTTATCTTATTCTGGCAGGACTTGGTCTTATGCTGGCAAGACTTGGTCTTATTCTGAGTAGTGCTGGTTTCTGGTAATTCTGACCTTTGACTTATTCTTCAAAGACTAATTCTGATACTTGTTGAGAATAACCCTTGGTAACTCTGAGAAAGTAATTCTGAGACAGTAACTCTGGGACAATAACTCTGGGACAATAACTCTGGGACAGTAACTCTGGGCAGATGCTGAGAATTACTCCTCGTAACTTTGGACAGATGCTGAGAATTACTCTTAGTAACTCTGGGAGAGTAACTCTGGACAGATGCTAAGAATTACTCCTAGTAACTCTGAGAAAGTAACTCTGGACTTGTTCTGAGATTTATTCTTGGTAATGCTGAGAGTAACTCTTGATCTGTTCTGAGATTTTATTCTTGGTAATGTTGAGAGTAACTCTTAACTTGTTCTGAGATTTTATTTTTGGTAATGCTGAGAGTAACTCTTGTTGCTCCAAGTCTGATGCTGAGAATTACTATAGAGATTCTGAGAATTACTTATATGTATTATTAAGTTTGAAACACAATATTAGATCTTTGTTTGATAGAGACCATGAAATGTTTAGATTGATTAACTGATGAAATAACCTTGGAGTGTCTTTAATAAAATAGTTTCTAACATTCAAAACATTAATAGAATATGTTTCAACAGACTAGATTAGCTTGATAATTTTCAAGTGAACTAGTATAAACATACCTTGTTCTTTCCTTCTCGCAATCTATTGTTATTATCAAGAGTGAAGTATTTGTTGTTTTAAAGAGGGGAATTATTTTGATAAAAAGCTTTGGTTGGTAAAAACACTATTCAAACCCCCCTTTCTAGTGTTTTTCACACCTTCACTAGATCCTTAGAAGACGAGATTGTTGGAGAAGTTACTAGGACTGAATCGGTTTCCCCCCCAAGCGGAGGTGGAACTTCTTACGTGCAAGTCAGGATGGCTAAGGCAACTTCAGCTATTGTGACATTGTGATGAACAGTTACAAGCTGACATAGAATATACCATTATTTAGGAACATTGTTAAATATTAGATTAGACAACAGTACAGTTACAACGACCCAATGAAAAAGTTTTGATGAAATTTACGTGGAAATTCATGAGAATTAGAAGACAATTCCTGAAGACGACACCACTATTTCGTTGTAGAACAAAAGATTCATGACATGTGAGTATAAGCTACTCCCATGGGGCGGTGTTAATCCTCTGTGTGACATACTAATTGTGTGCTTGCAAGATTAGCATTCCAATGTCAAAGTCATTGAAGTCAAAGAGATGTAATTTGCAAGAATAAATAAAAAAGTGTAACATCCCTAATTGCTAATCACCATTAATTATACTAATGTTAGTAATTAGACATGTTCATGGTAATTAGTAATTAAGTATAGGGCAGATTGGTCTTTTCACTTATGGACTATAAACCTTGGCACACACTAACTCTCCTTCTTTTCTCTCATTTTTCCCATACTTAGAACCGGAAAATGAGAATTTGGCAAGAGAAGAAAGGGAGAGGACAAACAAGGAAGAAGAGAGGAGGAGTCCAAGATCCTCTTGCATGCACCATTATCATCATCATTCTCATCAACAATCCAACCTCTATCCTTCATCTACTTCATTTTAAGGTGGGTTCTAGGTAGTACTTGGGGTATTATTTGGGGGACTATTATCATGAGAAAAGGGGTTAGGGTTAAGTGATCATTGCTGAAATTTTGTTTGATGATTGAATGAACATGTTAAAATTGTGATATCATCGTGTTTGTCCTATGTTTTAAACTTGCATGTGGTTGAGAATCATGAATTGTTGTTTATTATTTTATGTTCATATGCTTGATTATATGTATGTGATGTTAGTATATAATTGTCATTGCTATGAGAAAGAAAAGAAAACTTGGATTGAAAAGGAGATGTATTGGGATTGGATTTTATGCAGAAAAATAGGTAATTTTCAGTCTGAGTTGCAGGAAATCGATTCCCTTATAATGGAAATTAATTTCTGTTAAAATAACAGGGTTTTTGGGCATTCTGCATGCAGGAAATCAATTCCCCCATAATGGAAATCGATTTCTTGAGACTGCATTAGAAAAACAGAATTGAAAATAGCATAACTGAAGTTCCGTAACTCGGAATTCGGTGTCGTCGGAGGCATTGGAAAGCTAATGGAAGGGGCTATGAGATGTCTAAGATTACACAACTATAGCACACTCTTAAGTATTGATAAAATCCATGTGTATGTCTATATATCTTAATTAATAAAAGATGAAACTTGGTGAGTGAACCTTAGATGCATAAGTAAGAGTAATGAAATAAAGCTGGCCACTTTTCCCTTTTCCCCATGGCGGCTACTTCCTAATTCCTAAAACTAACGGTATAGTAAGTATCAGACGAGGGGTTAGAGAACGGACAAGAGGATATTAATTGCTCAATAATCCTAGTTGATCCGAGAATGAGGCATGTTACATATATGCTAGCTATTTCTTGCGAAGGAAATTCCAAGGATGCTCCTTGCCACATATATTGCAGGTTATTTCTCAAGCGTGAGTCTCGGGAATGGATCGTGATTTGTAGTGCAGGAGCTATTCTTTGGGGATGAACTCCCAAAGATGTGGATCACTACCTTTCCTTTGTCGCCTCCCTTACGGATGAATGTCATTGTATGACTCGGGCCCTACGACATTGGAGGAGTTGAATCGTAGTGGCGATTCAGTGTCGATTCCATGGTTCTCTATAGTCCATACGAGTTACTTACCATAAGAGATTAAAATAAGATTCCTTCGCAATGTTGATGTAAAGGTACTTCAGAATCGGATGAAGAGAATCCTTATTAGAATTATGATTTAGAACCTTGTAAAGTCGAGTGGACCCTAAGATAGGGAAACCCACTGAGATTAGTATCTCACTCCATTCCTATTTTTATTTTTGCAGGTGCTTCTTCTCGGGATAAGGGAAAAAGCAAAGCGGAGTAAGGATGGACATGATAGATGTTTCTTGATGCTTCCGTTGTAGACTTTTGTTCTTTTACCTACGTTTAGGCGTATTGTATAATTTAAGTATCATCTTTTGGCTATGTATTAAATTATTCTAGACATATGTTATGCATGGTTGTTATGAAAAGTATATGTCATGGCACATTAACAGGCTTATATAAAATGACCATTAAAATTGCTCCCAATTAATCTGACGCAGAATCCAGAAAATTGTTAGATTGAATTTGATGGTTAATATGGATTTTGTATATGGTCCTCTGGCAAAGGTCTACATGTCCATCGCCTTTCCTGAGCCTATTAAAATGTTCAAAACCTAAGTCTGATATGTAGTCTATCATAGACTTATTTTTAGATCCGAGTCTGGCATTTTCAAAGGCCTGATTGGCCTTTTAGTCTACTTAAAAATCTATTTTATTTGTGTTGGTTCTCTATTTTGTGAGTTGGCTTAATTTTTGTAAAACAAATAATAATGTCAATAATGTAATATATAAAAAGAACATGTACAAAAAAAGTTTCACTGGAATGCCAAGAACATGTTATGTTGAAGTAATGAAACATCTGGAATAACATGTCACATGGAATGTCACGACATCATACCTAAGCTGAAGTGAAGAGTTTTAGTTAAATCTATGTGATTTAATTACTACAGAGTATTGTAGAATATTCAGGGATATAATGCAACCAATCAATCAAGGTGTGATTTACGAAACAGGTCTGAAGAATCAATAAGAATATTCGAAGAATCAATCATAAGAATCATGGCAGAATATTCGAAGAATATGAAGAATATTTAGTTTCTAAATATGGAGATATTTTAGGAAGCTAAAGGTTGAAGACCTTGCTTGTAGCAGAAGTAACTACGTATGTAACAGAAAGTAAGTTGCGATTAGAAGCCCAAATCCAGTTGGGAATAGGTTATAAATAAAAGCATTGTAACCTAGGTTTGATAAGTCAGCTGTGTATTGAAAAGATGTAATCATTATGGCTAGGTTAGGTGAACCTCCCGGGTTGTGGGAAGGTCGTCGTGTAGGTCTCGAAGCTTTTAAGCAAGAGACATGGTGTTCACCTTGAAGCCCGTAGGCAAAAGGTGTATTGTTCTTGGAGGAAGCTTTTAAGCAACTCAAAGTTAGTGTTCTTAGTCAAGGAGGCTTGGCTAGGTATTGTTATGGAAGTATGTCTTTTGAAAGGTTAATTAGTACAGGTGAAAGATTAGGGAATTGAGGTGGGTTCCTCGTGTCTTAGATGGATCTTCTAAGATAGAGATTGCATTGGGTAGGGATTATGTGAGAAGTTGTAGACAGGGAGTTTAGCTTCGAATTAATACTGCTAATAGTGGATCTTGTTCATGGCTTGGTATGCCCCCAGTTGTAGGAGAGGTTGCTCCAAACTGGGTAAATAATTATTTGCGTTCTTTATGTTTCAGTACTGCATAATTTTATGTCTGTATCTTGTTGTAGTCTTCCTTGACATACCGGATGTCTCGACATCTGGATCTGTCACACCAGAATTTCAGTTTGTATATTTATAAGTAAGCAATTCAACTAATGTTAAATAGACTAACAAATTAAAAAAATAAGCGAGTATAATTGTTTGTTTTCATTGACTCGTTCAAATTTACCTATTAGTATAAATTTTGTGATATTATTTGTTTGAGAGAATATATAGAAACAACTTATAACACCAAATTATAATATTTTTCCTAAGATTTTTTCAACTTATTTTTATAATATCGTTAAGACAACTATGCTTTATTTTTGTATTTTAATTCAAAGCACTTAATATAATAATAATAATAATAATAATAATAAATTTATTTATGTTTATTTAAATAGACCGATTTAACAAATTTAAAATATTTTTTAAATGCTTTGTAGCATAACTTTTTTAATTAAATAAATTTATAAAAAACCTAATATTTTTTTACTTCAAAATATCTGATTTAACATGAATTTATATAAGTTAGATCATAAACTCTTATAAGTTCCTATTAGTTGGTATGCTCTATTCTCATCCTTAACAACAACAACTAAGGTTTACACTTTACTAGTATGTTTTTGTTTATCATAATAAAGTTTAGTCTTAATAAATTACTTTCTAATTCATAGAAATATTTTCAGAAGTGTTTTATAAAATCGTATTCCTTGACAATAAAGATACTGTGTAAATAAAATTAGAACAATGTTTAAATAATATTATTATTAAATGAATTACAAAATATTTAATTTATTTCATTTTAAAATATTAGAATTAATAAAATTTAGTGTTAATACTTTTCATTTTCAAATTAATTAATTAGACTTTATGGTGTGCTGTGTACAGCGCGTAAAGTCGGTGGCTTTTGCCTGGACGATGGGCCCGCGTATGAATTTAATGAATCAATAAATAAATCATAAGCTATCATGATTGATTTGTGCCTTTGTGGTGTGGTGTGCTTCGTTCATAATAATTGAAATAAAACCAATTTGTCAATTTGAACATTCTCCATCACAACTTAAAGCAAAGAAATCAAGTACAGATAAAAGGTACAGATGTAATGTAACTATGTACTATATATATAAAAAATAAGGTTAAATATTTTTCTTTTTCTTTCTTATTTTATCTTTTATTTATTATAAATATTTAAAAAATAATTAAAATTGCAATAAATTGATACTTAAAATAGAGAAAGAAAAATCTGTAACAAAGAAGAACCAAAATCAAATTCTATATTTTGCCTTCGTTAGTTATAAAGTTATACAATGTCGGGTGGCGTGTTACCTTAGATCACTTGTTGTTGATAGATTCCTGTCTTTCCTAAATTTAGGTTATTTCTCATCACACCCTTGTTTAATGGAATGCACTTTTGAAATTTTGAAAATGCCAATGGGTGAATTTGGAGATGCATCTCGAACGCACTAAATATCATTTTTTGGAAAATTTTAGTTCAGACGCGTCTCTGAATAAATTCAAGGGTAAATTCGGAGATGTCTCTCTGAAGTCACCTGTTGTCCTTAAGGAAAATGGTTCGGAGATGCATCTCCGAATTTTTGTTTATTTAATATTTTTCAAAACCAATTTTCAAGTATTGTGGTGTTTTCAATCCGAACTAATTTCAATTTGATTAAAAATACCGCTATTTGTTTCAATGAATAATAAAAACGAATATTATACAACCACGTAAAGCCTTAATAAAATCAAATATTATAGAAATCGAATATATTAGTACAACCATTGTTCTCAAAGTCGGTTCAAATTAAACAAAATACTCTACCGTGTATTTTTAATCCTAACACCCTGGTTCCTCCTCTGCCTACGGTAAGCCACGATAATTTATGTCTCTGAAAGAATGGATTCTGCTAGGGCGATCACTTCATCTCCATCTCCCGCAAACACTTCGGACTCGATGCTCTAACGTGTAAGCCACATAATATTTTGACAACGTGATAACACATCAACGACATGGTCATCCAATGCATGTTGATCTTCTATGAGCTCCTCATGAGCAGACCTAGGTGGACGTCCAGGAGCGTCATGTGTCATGTAAGGATGTGACACTTTTTAGAACCATGTCATGTAACCCCCAACATAGCTCTACTGAGATGTGGCCTCATGAGTCTGATACTCCATCGGAACCATATGATTCTAAAAATCCGCCAGAATGTCATCCAGATATATGCGGACAGTGATGTTAGAAGCATCTTGAAAGGTTGGCCTGAGAATGATCTGCGCGTACCTAAACTACCACATACACCGCTCAGGAAGAAACATGCACATGATGTTGGTCCCATATGCCAACCATCCAGAGTATAAGGAAATAGGGTCGAATGGAACTTTGTCCCGGTGAGAACCGTATGTCCTTCATTTATGTTGTCATGCTAAGTGTGGTCATTCCTTTTGCTAGGGACAACCCGGCAAACATATGGCCGCTCATGAGTATACGTCGAGTCACGTACAAACCTGTGGATGCGGTGATAGTGAGCAAAGATCCATCCTAAAAATCAATAAGAAAAAAAGTATTAGTAATAAGTGTATTAAGAAAAAACTAGTTTGTAACGTAATAGTGGGATTTGAAAATTACCGTAAGTAGGGCGCATGAACCCATCATCTGCCTTGTGGTCCATTTGCAATCTTCGTTCATGTTGTGGTACAGGATAACTAAGCACGCTGCCCCCCAATTCCATTTGCGAATGGACTCCAAGTCGATGAAATATTTTAGGTAGGTCACATCCACGTATGTAGCACTTTTGTCTACAAACATGGGCGTGCCAACCAAGAACAGGAAGTAGCACCTCAAGGCACTCTTTATAGTAGTCAACCTAGAAATCATCGGCGCCCGAGTGTTCGATGTCTCCAAGTTTTTTTCAAACAATTCCTCCAATTAAGAAAACTTGGCATGTGTGCACCACTGGTGCTTCCACACTGCTCAAATGCATCATCATATTCAGCTCCCAAAAAAGTCATCATCATATCGATAGTCTCAGTACTACTAATCTTATAATGATCAAGAAACCTTCCTTTGATGGAAAGGTGTAGGAGGCACGTTACATCTTCTAGTGTAATAGTCATCTCACCAATGGGAAGGTGGAAATACAATGTCTCATTATGCCATCTCTCAGCAAATGCAGTATGCATGCCCCTAATGATGTCGGTGTACCCGGATGCCTAAAGACCTGCAAGCCCTGAATTTTGGAGTATATTTTGGCAAAGAAGAGACGACTGTAGCATACTGGTGTTGACTAGCCCTCTCACGACGAGCTGAGGCAGTTAGGGTGGGTCGCCCGAGTCTCATCCTTCCTTAGTTTCCTTGATTTTTTGTCATATCTTGGAAAAAAAACATAATAAATTATGACACAAGAAAAAGTTCGGATATGCATCTCTGAACATCTGAAACAACCCAGTTGGAAAATGCATATTTGAAAGAAAAAAAGCTTTGTCTATTTCAAAGGCATAAGTGCTTCTGTAACTGTTCTAGCTCATTCAAACTCAACCAAACTCAACATGATCATATAAACAGAGTCTCCAAACACGAACACTAACTTATTTGAGCTATGTAATGCATTAAAACTAATCTATTTGACTAATACATAAATCAAAAATCAAAATAAGGTAAATAAGAAAATTACTCAAAAATGTGTTGGTAAGGGATTAAAGTGCTCTGATGTTGAATGCAGTAGGTAGGAAGAGTTTGGAATAATAAGAAACAAGTAAATGTAGCTTCAAAACTTGATCTTGAGTGGAAACTTGGAATAGGTATATTGAGGTAGAGAGAAAGTGTATTCTCTAAAAATGAAGAATGAGAAAAGGGAAGGGTTTTGACACGAACTTTAAATATGCCCATTTAATTCAGAGATGCATCTCCGAACTATTTTTTTATTTAAAAAAATGATGTTCCGAGTTGTGCATATCCAAATTTTATTGAGGAAAAAAATAATTTTTGGTGTGTTCACAGATGCATCTCCAAAAAAAGGGGCATTTTGAAAATTTCTCGTAGGGAATATATAAGAGTAGAATGAGAAATTATTTAAATTTATCATTTTATTTAAGAATGTGTAGTTTAAGCTTTTTTTCCTATTGTATTTACTTGTGAAATTTAATGAGAAAGTTGTGTAGTCATGTCTTTTTAATGAGAATGTGTATATTTTAGTTGGATAGATAATTATGCTTATGTTACCTTTATTATATATAGTCGATCTCATGCTCAAATAAAAGGAGAGAGTTGTGTTAGACAATCGATAGTCAATATAAAATTTTGTTAAATTTTTATAACATGGATCAAGCACAAAATAATGTGAACGCTAGATCGTTTCTCGTAAGTAATGTGTTGTATGACTCGAGTACATTGTCAAAAAAGTAAGGATCATTACATCGTCGCCTGGATACAATGAAAAATAAGCAAGGATTCTCACATTTTTGTGAACGAGTGTTGATATAGAAGTTAGTTCATGAAATTAGAATTTATTTTGAATCATAAAATATATGCACACTTACTAGAAAAATCTATGGAATATTGGACACTATGGTTAGGAAGAAGATCAATTGTATGTCTACAAAAAATTAAGTAGATGGATGAAAAAGCGAAAGATTAAGACAACTCTGAATTTAAACTTTGAATGTACTTACGAAATACATCCAAAAGCTAACAATAAAGTGCATACTTTTTACAGATAATATAGTCCTACTTGAAAAGTCGAATGGGAATTTAAATGAGGTTGAACACTTAAAGACCAACTTTAGAAACACATAATTTACGTCTAAGCAGAAATAAGACAGAATAAATAAAATTACAAAAGAAGTATTTCTAACTTAGAGGTGAAAATTAAATATTATATCATCCCTCAAGTCACACATTTTAAATATCTTGAGTTTGTAATACAAACTAATGAAATAGAAAGGAATGTAAGTCATCAAATTCAAATTGGATGATTGAAATGGAAAAGCGCCTCATAAATTTTAAGTGACACAAAGGTGCCGCTAAAACTGAAGAATTTTTTTATCAAACTACGGTAAAATCTACGATGTCATACTTGAATAGTTAAGAATACGATGTCATACTTGGATAGTTAAGAATCAACATGGAAATAAAATAAGCGGAACAGAGATGAAGATATTATATTGAATAGTTGGATATGTAGTATGACTAAACAAAATAAAATTAGAAATGAAAATACTATATTATTTGGATAGCAACTATAATAGTTAATTGATTTAAACATGCAGGAAAAAAAAACTCATAAATATTAATGTTGTAGTAAAGAGAATATGGATCCGTTTGTTTTGGATTTTTTTAAAAATAATTTTTACAGTGTTACATAATTTTGTGTAAACAGTTTTATCAAATAAAAATTTTATTTGAATAATTTTTAAAATGTGATTTTAGATATTTCATCTATTTATGAGAAAAAAAATTGGATATCAAAATTTCAAAAAATCACTTAATTATTTCAAATAGATTTTCATAAAAATCATTTTTGAATTACAACTTTTTAAAAAAGTAACGATTTTAACTAAGTGTTGATCTTCAATAATGTATATTTATGTTATAGGATGTCAAAATTAGTGTTTCATTTAAAAAAACGAATATAAAAAAACTTGTAATATTTTAAAAAACAATTTTCAAAAATCTATTTTCAAAAATACAAAAAAAAATATTTTTTAAAGCTGAAACAAACAGGCCTTAAGTCAAATAAAGAGAAGTCAAACAATAAAAAAAAAATAAAGACTATAAAAAAAAGTTATTGAAAAAAAAATAGATTAAAATATGATCCTAAATATATCATTGGAACAAAAATTAATTCAAGTAGTTGCCCCGCTTAGTTGAGATAAGGTATGATTGTTTGTTGGTACGGTTTGGCGGGGTAGATGGATCGCATTTATTTACTACAAGATTTATAGATAGACACAAATGTTAATATGACCCACTAAATTAAAAAGTATATGTTATTAATAAATCTTATTAATTCATCATTTTTACCCATCTCTAATAAATGAAAAGCAAATAGAACAAATTTAGATTGATTCCATTTTTACCCTTAACTTAGCATGATAACCTCTCGTTAAAACTACCTCCACTACTTGCCCTTTGGAAATCAATTGTAGTAACAGCAAAAGTGCAAAACATAATATACTTCATTTAACCATTACCTAAGCGATGGCATAGGCGTAAACTACGGTGAAAAGGGTGTACACACCAAGAGTAAGGGCAAAAAAAATTGAGTTATATGGACACATACATCCTGAATGGATTTGGGCAAGGATGTACTAGTCAAAAGCAGTAAGTAACATACAAAGCAAACAATCATTTTGCTTCTCCCTCATGCTGCATAAACGGCCACTTGGAACTACAGATGTCACGCGAAGAACTGCCATCGTTGTCTTTTGAATTGATGTCTGCGCTATGTTTCACTAAATATTCAGCTATGGCTTCTCTCTCGCATGTTACTGCATAGTGCAGTGGAGTTTGTCCATCATTATCCTTCAAAATAGAAATCATAAAATCAGATAGCAGCAAATCTGAGTTTGACATAGTGTCAATAGTTAAAATATGCAGAAAATCATATCCAACTTATCAAGTGAGGAATAATCAAAATCCAATTATGGTTCCATCCTGTTTTCATACTAACGAGTTACAGTGAAGCCAATAGAAGATAAGAAAAAGCTAGTGAAGGGCTGCATAAGTACATGAATACCTTGGCATTTACATCGGCATTCCTACCGAGCAGTAGCTCTGTCACGTCAAGGTGGCCACGATCCACAGCCCAGTGTAATGGTGTCCGGCCTTCACTGTCTGAGTACATTTGACAAGATGCATGTTGTTAAAGAAAAGGAAAAGCAATAATGATATTTTAAAGAAAATAATTATTTGATAAACCTATGTAACATGAGACAGAAAAATCAATCACAATAAGAATGCACAGGATATTTATAGGACTTCAACGGTCATCAAGAAAGAAACACTTTTAACTACAATCCAAATTTTAAGATATCTACATGCAAAAAATGATAAAGAACTTCCAATTTCCAAATTAGAAGAGAGATCTCCGACTACAAGATTCATTATCTCACGGCACGTTAGCAATTCAACTTTTCACTATAAAGTTAACTTCAATCATAAATTTAACTTATAAATATTTTCTAACAAAATCAACCATTTGATTTCGTTGAAGACGTGAAATATTTGGTCTGATTAGCTACTTACTATAAATCAAAATTTTCCATTTTTAAAAGATAGTGAATCAGGGGTGTGCTCCTCCCTAAGTACAAAGGTGCACGAGAGATCAAGTGGGAGTGAAAAGCTAAAATGGAAAGTTGATGCGTAGCAAAACAGATTCTTCACTTCAGCTAATTTTTTATAAGGTAGATAAATGAAAGGAAAAGGACTTTGACTATAACTTAAAATCTTTGATGGATCAATCCGTCAAAGTGCCTTGGTGGACCACAAGACTTATTGTCATTTTTTCGTTCTCTTTTTGGTGCATGTCATGAGCCGGATTAGAGGTGTTTTGCGTTAATATATTTATATATTCTTGGCTGTTTAAATAAAATGCCAATTCAATTATCAATCAACTTTCTATCTTTAAATAGGCATTTAAGCCAGTTAATGAGGCTTTTTGAGAAAGACATGGCACCTAACATAGTTGTTAAACAATACTAAGACACTGGAGCATGCATATGCTTGTGTTAGGGTTTGTCATGCAATGCCACTAAAACTCCAGTTTATGATGTCATACTGAAGTCGGTGATGTACTGAATAAAAGCTGTTAATGAGGGACTTTTTCTATTTTAAAGCCAAAAGACAGAATATTAAAAAAAAACTATTGGCAACCTGCAGCACACGGGAGAATAATGTACACACTAGGAAAAGAAAATATCTAAATAACTCACCCTTCAAATTCACTGAAACGCCATTTTCAACACACTTGAGTAGGTTAGTCACATCTCCCTCTCTAGCAAATCCGTGAATGGCATCCATTTTCCTGTATAGGAAGACAATGAACATAAATATCTACCAATATTTTATTTTCCCAAGAAACTGTAGCCTTTTGAAGAAGAATCATACGTATGGGTGAAGATTCATGGTTAGTGTTAAAAAAAAGGCAATGCAAAAGGAGGACAAAAGACACGGCAACGAAATAGATTAATGAGAGTATGTGTATTAGTTTCCTCAAGCATTTTTGGCATCTCCAAAGTGATCTCTTGGTTCAAAGGGTAAAATAATAAAGTCTGACCAAAGTTGATATTTTAACATATCCATAATTTGTTATGCATGTAAACTTAGTATAATGTTCTCATCAACAATTTAGAACGTCCTACTTTACCCACTAACATGAAAAACTTGGAAACTTAAGAGTTGACAATACAAGAAACGAATACAAACACTAAGATGAAAATTAGTCACACAACTACATAAAAAAAATATTGAATCAATCAAATTAAAAAAGGTTGTCTTAATCCATGGAACCAGAAAACAATACTATCCTTGCTTTGTTAAAATAAGGATTTGATTTGTAATGTTTAAAATCGACAAGGCCTGTCATCACTTTGCGTGTATCCCAAGCCTAGGATATAACAAGACAAAATCAGAGGAAACAACTAAATCTGAGTCAAGGTAAAAAACTGAAAACAACACTTTTAGTTGAAGAAAAGATAACGAAGCAGCAAACATGAACCAAGTTGTCTCACGAAAAGCAGCAAAATGTGTGTTCATGTTACTCTAATACAGTCTTCTTTTTTTTAAATAGTAATAAATTATAGATGATAAAAGTATAATATATAACGACCCAAAATAAGAGAGAAACTACAGAGGCTCACATCAGAGCCTTCAGAGTAAATATTGCGAGTAAAGACAAGATTAAAGAAGGGGGAGATTAGCCTCTGTAAATGGAGCGAGAATTAGTCTCACTCCAGAGATTCATAGACCTTCTAAGTACCAAAAAAAGGGCAGAGGAGCCTTTGTACATGGAGCGAGAATCTGCTCCAGATAGATTCGTAAACCTTTTTAAGTACCACAAGAGGTTAAAGAATCAAACTATTAGCATTACCACTTCAAAACATCCCTCCATTCTAATTACTAGAAAAACATTGAGAAAACACCAAGGCAATTGCATCTAATTCATAACAAATTAGTAACTCGTGGCCATCTACAGTAGATATTCTAATTACTGGTAAAACATAGAGAAAACATCCAGGCAATTACATTTAATTCATAACAAATTAGTATCTCACGACCATCTACAGTAGATATTCTAATCACGGGAAAAACATTGAGAAAACATCAAGGCAATTACATTTAATAGCAAATTGGTAATGTGTAGCCATCTTCTACCGTAGATATATGCACAAAAACAGATATAGTTTGAGTTTTACAAAATCTTACGAGTCAGTGCTGCATTCTTCTTCATAAACAAAAGAGCTGAATACTGGTCCCATTGGTCCCCGAGCGTCTGAACTAGGGCCCCCACTATCGCCAGTTCTGCTTCTCTGTTACAGACACAACAAGGATTAGGACCAATGTAAGTAGTAAACATACTACTTTCATTTCAAATCTAATGAAAAAACCGTGATTCATCGATTTAGAACACAAGAACCAGTTCATTAGCTCACCAAAGGTGCACCATCAAGCCAAGTAGGATATAGCTCGGACACAATGTCAATGTACTTCTGCATTGCATCTTCAGGTGGCATAGCACCCAATTTCTGCCACGCTTGCCTACAAAGGGTTGGAGAGATATTAGCATCTAACCAAAACAGTTAACAAAATAATAATTCGTTCTATAGGGTGCAGCAAGATGACAATCAGGGTTTTAAAAAACGGTCCGCAGCCGCGAAAACGGCCGCGACAAAACAGTTTTGGCAGATGCCGATACCGATACCGGTATCACCGTTTTCTATATTAAAGAATAAATTATGGATAATTCACACCGCGACGACCACAATCAGTGTCGCGACACTTGTACCGACCGAAATCGCAAAAACATGTATGTTAACGGTTTTTAAAACTCAAATGACAATATTTGACCAGAAAGGAAAAAATGGATACATCAAATTGCCAGTAACAGTGGATCCCAAATTGAAGTTAATAACATAATTACATCTAAAATAAGCTCAAAAACAGTGGATCCCACATTTGAGTTTGGTATTTGAACATAGCCAGAAAAAAACATTGTTACTAAAACTCATAAACCAGCACAAACAAAAGATTCCAAATATATGTTATCAATACTTTCCTTAAGTTGTGTCGCTTACTGTTAAAACTTTTCATTTGTTTTGTCGTCTACAAGATTCACACTCACACAGAACAGTTTCAGAGAAAGCAAGTGCTACAAGAATATAAGAAAGAAGAATCCATACCATTTGGAACGAGCCGTCATTTTGAGGGGAGAAGGCTGAGGCGTGCTACACGGACCTTCGGTTGCAATTTTATACAGTCCATAAAGCTGAAGCTGAATATCATTAGAAACCTTCTGAGATAACCGATCGGCAGCGGCGGCGGCAACAAAAGCAGTAGCGGCGCTGAAAGCTTCATCCAATTCAGTACTCTCGACACCTTCCCAATCGTCATCATCATAGTCATCATCGCCACCGTCAACGCTTTCGTTTCTGACGCTACCTTGTTCGGCCATAACCGACTCACGTTCAGCTTCGATACGGTGTCCCGTATCGGAAACGATGTCGTCGTGTTTGGAAGCATCATCAGCGGTGGTGGTAGGGTTGGTGTTGCGGGTGATTGTTAGGTTTTCGTTGTTGAATGAAACGACGATGGATATGAGCTTAGCGAGGAAGTAAGAGAAAATGAGACCGAGGAAAATGGATTGAAGAAGAGATTGCCAATCATGCCACTCACCCATGGTTGTGAAACCCTAGAAAAATATTAGGATTGAGAAATTAGTTAGGTTTTAAGGAAATTGTGTGAGTAAAACCCTGTTTGTGTTGTTAATTGGAGAGTTGAAGACTAAAGGGTTGGAAAGAAGAGAAGATTGTGAATGGAAATTTCGATCAAGGTGAGGGAAGAAGTGATGCAAGACAGAATTGGTGTGGTGTTGGCGCCTGAGGTAGTTATCTGGTGTGGGTTCTAGAGAAACGCCATCAACACGTGGAAGGATGGGTTCATTGATTTACGAGATTTATTGTTGATCAGCGGTGATGTCACGGAAAGTTTGTTTCGGTTCATCATTTATTATTCTTCAAATATCCACCAACTTATAGTATATCCGTCCCAATTATCTGCATTTCTAAAAATTATAACGTAAAAAAATCAATATTTAAACAATAATTTTAAAAAAAAAACAAAAAAAACTTATACTAGAATATATGATAATTTATTAATAATAATATATGGGTTTAATGGATATGCACTGACAGTGTAAAACAGTTTTACACTGTCATCCAATAGAAAACAAAAAATTTGTCATGTCATTAAAATTTTTTAAAGATAAAAGTGTGATGAAATTGGATACATGATTGTGATTGGTTGACAGTGTAAAACTATTTTACACTGTCAGTGTATCACCCCTTTTCTCATAATATATTTTTAATAATGAATTAACATACATTTTATATAATATAAATTTAAGGGTATGTTAACTTGTTTCTTGCTTTAAAAAAAAAAAAGGTATGTTGTTAACCTTGTGCCCTTGAAATACATATTAAAAAAACCTTAAAAAAAATAATAATAAAACCATTAATTAGAAAGACAATAAACCTATAAATATTTAAATATATATTATAAAAATATAAAAGGTATACATTTAAAAATATCTCGAGCCCTAGAGATGGAGGATCATGAAAAATATTATTGGCCTATTATTTCATCTTCTTCTTCGTTTATTTTCATCATGGACCAATAATTCTAAATTATCTTTTCAAAACATACGTAGTTATAGTGACGACTAGCAACGTGGTCACAAAACCCCCTTCTGATAACAAAATGTTTACATACGCTTTGAATAATGTATGTAACATTATGTTGAGTCGGCTTTTGGCTCCATGTGTCGAGGGTGGGTCGCATCATAATCTCTATTACTGAGGAAGAATACCAACTTGCTCTTGAAGCCCGCAAAGATAACCTACATGGAAGAATCATTTGGCCAAAGGGTTTAACGCCATTAGCGGTTGTTAACTTGTGTGCCAAGCTAAATGATGTTTGGATCTCCATTGGAAAAAGGGGGTAACATCTTTAGGCAAAAGATTTTTGGAGTTTTCCTTCTCCAATTTGGAAGATATTATAAGAGTTAAGTTAGTTAACTCTTGGAATGTCAACACTGAAATCATAAAACTCCTCACTTGGATCCACAATGTTCGCACATTACGAAAATTTGGTCGGATGGATCGACCTGCTATGATGCCACTAATGTGACATCTTAAACATCGAAATTTATATATAAAGGATTACTCGGTAATTCAAGGTGTCACCATCGACAACCCTTCAATAAAACATCGACTTTTAGAAAATATGCAGCGAAAAAAGTAAATAACATACAACACCTGTCATCACACACTCGTCATATCTTAGGCTCATTACAGCGGAATAATGTGAACTTCAGTAATAAAACATAACAACTTCAACTTTAGTCTTATAGAGGCTTAACTTTCATAAAATGATTCAAATGGAGTTGTAACATCCAACTCATAGCAACTTCAAAACAATTCAACATAAACAATATTAAACTTCAATGAAACAAATTCCTTCAAACATAATAAAAACGTCCCATTCTCGATGTTATATAATCAAAGCACTAAAACACTAAGAAAGCAATAAACAAGTGAAAATAACTCCAAGAGCTATCTTTTACTTACAACAACAACTTCTAATCCTGGTTATTTGCAAGATGTCATTGGTGGACAACATTAAAGCAAATGAGGTGAGAATATACTTTCATAGTTTAGCATTGTAAACAAGCAAAGATAGAATATCACATAATAACAAGTACACACGACAATCATAACAATATCAACATAGCAAGTATTTTCATCCAAACAATACATCACCAAATGATCATTCACAAATGCAACGCTAATGCAATGTACTCAACAACTGAGTCATCATGAATGTGATGCCGATATGAACACTTTCGATTCATCTCGCTACTGATTCCCTCTTTGGAACCAGAGCACACCAAAATCGTTACCATCCATAGGTAACGCTTCACTGATTCCCACCGGAACCAGACACTCACTTTCGATCTCCACCATAGGACCGGAGCACATCAAAACTGAACAGAAGTTCGTACACCATGAATGCATGACTTAACAACATGCACTTAAACACATGGACATATGGCCCCTCTCTGACCGTGCATAACACCAATAATACCAGCAACATAATCATGATAGATAAACATATCGGCACATTTTATCACAACAAATATCACCATAATATTCATCATTTGCACCACACAACATAATTCATCATTTAAATCATGTTAAATTTAATTAAGCGCTACTAATAATCACTCATAGACACGAAACAATACCCAAGAGCATCTCAAATCATTACATGACAGCAAAAACTGGAATCAAGATTCAATTCCGTGCACCAGAGCTCCTTGTTGAAAATAAAATATAATAGTCTCAGTCGATTTGAATTTTGTTAAAATATAAAAAATAGAATCATTGAGAAATATACCTCTTCATCTCAGATATACGGAGTCACATGATCTCTAAAGTATATCAGTAATGAAATGTCCGTGGGTCCACCTAGAAAATGGTCTGCAAGTGGGGCCTCCTCCGCAATTAGGGTCTACTGTGCAGTTAGGGCATCTTCCTCATGGCATGTATAACTTTGGGATGGTGACTTTTGTGATAGTCGACTCCTAAAGGTTAACGCTTCCCTGTCGTGAGGCATAGGGATGGCTCTAGCCTGCTCATGCTAACAAACCCTCTCGCAGCGAGCAGACGCGGTTAGGATGGGGCGGCCGAGTCTCATCCTTTCATTTTTTTAGCCATTATCCTTGGAAAAAATCATAACAAACAATGTTAGTGTATGAGGAAGGAAAGAATTCAGAGATGTCTCTTCAAACACCAAAAAGAACACATTTCAGAGATACATTTCCTAAAAAAACTTTGTTTTTTTCATTGCCATGGCAGCAACATTTCTGCCATTTCTCCAACCATCCAAAACTCATCCAAATCATATAAACAGGTCCTACACATAATCTATTTCAAATGCTTATGTCATCTAATGCATTAAAACTAACATATTTAAATTAATATATTAATCAAAAATCAAAATAAGCTAAATGAGAAACTTACTCAAAAAATATGTTGGTGAAGTGTAAATTGTTGAATGCAGTTGTTAAAGAGAGTTGGGAATGACAAGATACAAGCAAAGGATGTGAAGTTGCTCAAAAATTTGAGATTGAGTGTGGACTGAAAATGGGTAGAGGAAGGGAGAGACAAAATGTTACGTTTTTGGAAATGAAGAAGGAGGAAAGAGGGAGATTATGACGCACGTTTAAATACGCTCACCTAGCTTGGAGATGCATCTTCGAAATACCTTTTTGAATTAAAATAAACAGTTCATTTGGAGATGTATCTGCAAACATACCCTATAATTCCTTTCACACATACATCTCTGAATTAACCTTTAGATAAAACGAATTCGGAGATATATCTCTGAAAATAGAAAGCATTTTAAAAATTTCGCACAAGACATGAGAAAAAGTATAAGGGTGCAATAAGAAATTGTCTAGGATGATTGATTTTTTAGGGCTTTGAGTTTTAAATTTGGGTTTTAGCTTTCAATTTCAATTGAGTTTGTTGAAGATCATGAAGGTTTCAATTTGAGTTTTAGAATTTTGTGTTTTTTTGGGATATTGAATTTGTTGAAGAGGATAAAAATGATTATTTTTTAATTTAATTTTGTTTTATTTAAAAAGAATATTTTATATTATTAATAAAATAAATAATAACATTAAATTACATGGATTTAAATAATTAAACAAAAAATTAGTAGATTTGAATAATAACATTAAGTTACATGGATTTGAATAATTAAACAAAAAAAATAAAGTTTAAGTGAATATTCAACAATATGTCTCACTTAACATATTTAAAGTTAAAAATTAATAGAAATGACCAATTTAACTAACAAAATAGTTTTTAAGAGATTAAAACATAATGTTTATTGGATAAGTAATCAAAGTCGATCTTAAAATAAGTTTAGGAACTTTGATACTAATTAAGCCAAATTTTCAAATTTGGATTTCATGAGTTTAGTTGAATTTGTGTTTTAAATTTTTTTTTTTTTTGAGTTTAATTGTTAGAAAAAATATGATTTAAAATTTTTAGGTTTATTTAATCTTTTTCTATATTTTGATATAAATGTGTTCAACGTGGATGATATAGATGAAGAAGCGGAAAAGGGAAGACAATAAAAAACAGTGAAAAATATTAGGTATTGCCGTATTGGTAATTCATTGTTAAATTTAATAGGCTTTTATTGTCCAAATTATTTGATATTGTTAATAAGATCAAATAAATAAAAAAAATTAAACTTTTTATAGTGGACATTCAATAATACTGTTTTATTTTAAATATTTAAAGTTAAAAGTTAAACTAACTTGACTAAAGGAATTTTATTTAAAAGACTAAACATTAAAGTTTATTAATTAAAGAAACAAAGTGAAACTATGAATTAAGCTAATGGACTAAAAGTCTTCTTTCATTTTAGTATTAACACGATTTAGATGTGATTAATTAAGTTTATTTGATAATAATTGTATACAATCAGATGTTATGAGTTGGGTTAACCAAGTATATTTTAAATCATTAACCATATAATTTTTTCAGAGTTTGTTTAAAACCACTTCTATATAATGAAAAATCTTTAAAAAATTAAAAATTGATGCGCATCCAGGGAATCGAACCCTGGTCAGTACCGTGGGAGGGTACTATGATACCACTACACCAGATGCGCCTTGTTGATGCTGGATCAAACTTTTCAGAAAATAAATATAGAATTCACATTCCACTCCAGGGCTTGTGACAGAAATTGAAATATTAACAGATTTGAAAGAACCGTGAAGACATGTTAAAAACAAGTGCAAGTAATTACTCATACCATTAGTAATGTTTTCAATTTATAAGTTACTGCATTTCAAATGAAATAATACATTACAAAGAAAAAGAAAACAATTGGATTTACTTTTGGATGTAATGTAGCAGCAAACATGTACTATTTCTCCTCACCAATTTACTCTCCTATATCATGGATTCATGTTATAGCAGCTTACAAGAAAGAAAGAAAAAAAAAGACATGAATGAAAACATTTCTTAATCATCATCGACATCCTAGCTCGGCTCTTCCTTCCTCGCCGATACTCGTATTTCTGCATATCTTCTGGAGATCAATGTAACCAATGATAGTATCCTCAAAAACAGCACCTTCTAGTTTAGCTTCGTCAAAGGTCGACCCCGACAAAACCGTGTTCCTAAATACAGCTCCTTGGAGATCAGCTTTCCCGAAATTAACTCGGTCCAATACTGCGTTTGAGAAGTCCACACCTGTAAAAGATCATAATCGAGTCAGGAACATCTCTAAGCCGAGCAAAAGTTGCGGAAAATGAACAATATCAAAGCTTAGTAGATGTTCCATGTGTTTGGTCATCTATGAAAGCTAAAAAAAGCATTTTAGTGGATTCTGTGCTAGTAAAAATGTTGCTACCTTTGAAGCTGCCCCCGACAGCATAAGCTTTCGACATTATAACTTCTGTCATGTCAGCGCCATCGAACTTGGCATCAGACATTAGTGCTGCAGACAGTGTCTTCCCCTTTAGGTTGGATTTTTCATTTGTAAAGTCACATTTTCGAAGATCTAATGGTTTGTCATACACACCATTTGCCTGACCAATTGTGTTGCCAACAAATGCCCGCTCGCAGCGATTGGGCTCAGTTGACAACGGGGGCAACCTCTGCAAGAAAAGTGTGAATCACATTTGGGCTTTCATAAAATTTAACTTAAAATAACATTTATAGCTGACATGATGCATCACTGAAACTGAATAAATTGCACATTTCATCTACTCAAACCACAAGATTTCCTTCCTATAGATGGTAAGTTAAGTTGTTAACCAAGAAAAATTCTCTCAATCAACTCTGATACCGGATGCATTGATACTTGACATTATGTTAACAGGAGAGAATCAAAATATACATCGACAAAGATACGATCTGATCTCTTCCAACCTTAGTGGATAATTTTGAGAGTGAAATCTGTTTCTTATTTCCTTGCTAAAAAAGACACCAATAAGTTCAGCACTATCATGCAAATGTAAGTTATTTGGTACAGATTCGGAAAGCAGCCAAATCAAGAGGTCTCATTGAATTTGTGTTTGAAAAGCATTCATCTGTTAAGTTTTCTTGTTCAGTATGGACACTAAGACAAAAGGATTTTAAAAAAATAAGTTAACAACTTTTGTGTGACATATTTGAGTTTATCTAGCACTTGTGAAATTGTTTGTTGTTCTTGGCCACTCACAAGGTCCAAGACAAAAGGCCAAGAGGCAAAACCAAGAAAACGAACTCGATGAACACGCGTTTTCCCATTCTTGCCTAGGGAAGATAACGCCGCCCTGAGGTCTCATCCACCGTCCATATCAATCTGACGGTTGACCACACTGCACGCCACACTCCTCGCAGGACGGTTTTAACTGCTCCCAGAGAAAGTCCGTCTAGGTATTCTAATTCATTCTCACTCAGATTACTTCTCACTCTCTCAGTGACTTGGGCATTGAAGTGTTAACCTTGCAGGTAAGCCCTCTCCACCTGAGGCACAATTCCACGCATTACCTGATTACCTCACCATTTTACTGATCATCTCTAGTTCGGAACCCAACATTTGTAAAAGCTAATGAAACATCTTATGATAAGTCCATAGACTATTTTAGTTAGTTATGAGTGCTAGTAACATTAAAGTTAAATTTGAACCTGAGTAGCAGCAATAACGGGAAATGAAGCAGAAGTAACAGTGTAAGCTGCAAGAATACCACAAGCAACGCCCTTGATTGTATTAAAACTAAATAACCTTGCTTTATTTTCAGATCCATCTAAGTCACCTTCTCTTACAACTACAACAGAACAAACAAATTTCAGTATCATAGCTGGATTTTAGATAACAAGAAAACAAGAGAAAGAGTTGAAAGAGAGTCAGACATACCAGAGCAAGTAATTCTGAAAGGTGGAGCTGAAGTGGCGAAGGATGGGCGTTTGGTTGAGCAGTTGCGTGTGGACAACAAACCGGTTCGTGGGAGTGGAATTGAAATGTTTGCCATTTTTTTGCTTTGCTTCTAATTTTGGAAAATTCAGAATTTAGACCACTCCACACCTTTGGTTATCTGCGGATAAATATGTTACCTGTCATCATACGTGGCACTGTGATAATGTGTCTGTTTATCTATCTAATATACAAAATTAAAATGGTTTTTTCTAGGTTGCTATTGAAAAATCATGGGTAAATTTCAAGCCTCTCCTTGTCAATAAAACAATTTTAATTTAAAAACTACTACTAATATATATAAAATAATTGTTCATCATTCACTTTAAAGGAATTTAAATTTTTTAATTAAAAAACAAAAATTACATACAATAAATACAAAATATACAAGAGTATGTAAGCCATAAATAAATAAAAATTTAAGATTATAAAAATTATAACATTGTAAATTCAAAACTGTAAATACATCAATAATTATAAATTAATATAATTATTTTTTATGTGTCATCATATTTTAAAAAAAAAGAATGACACATAATCTCCACCATTTCTTTACCACCGTTTTTTTTGAATCTTCATAGTGTGTTTCACGTGTCTCAAATTCGGATGTATGTTCTAATCCGTCTCATGTGATTCAAATGGATGATGTGCAAGTAAGAGATAACTTGACTGTAGAGGCGTCATCATTACAAATTGATGATCAATAAGTGAAACACTTGAGAGGTAAATGGATCATTTTGGTAAAGGTAGTGGGGGAGGACCTGCGGGAGGAAGCGTAACGTGAGAGCTAGAGAGTCGAATGAGTGAGTCTTATCTAAGCTGTTTCCTTCAAGTAATTTTCGAGAACAAAAATTATTTAAGCAAGAGAGTTGTAATGTCTTGAATTTTCAATTAATTATTTAATTGAATTTTTAATTGCTTTTATTTATTTTTTAGTGTTGGGGAATTTATATAATTTATTTGATAATTGTGAAATTTATTGGGGTTTATTAGATTTATTTAATTTAAATGATAGAATTATACGGAATAGTGAGATGAGGGGTGAAATTAGAGTTTTAGTAAAAAGTGGTGGGGTAAGGAGAAAGAACTCTAGATTTGAGGGAGAGTTTGAAATTAATAAAATACCTATTAAGTTATTTAAATAGAAAAGGTGAGGGGAGTGGAGAGTTTTTTATCTGATATGTGAAAAGTTGGAAAAAGGGAGAAAGAGGCAAGAAACCTAAAAAGAGCTATAGGAGGGAGAAGACATAACCAAAGCTTGGATTCTTTGCTGGAAAATTAAGGTAATGGGGGATTACTATAATATTGGTATCAAATGCATGAAGGGTAGAAAGGGATCCTCAACCTCATCTAGGGTTTTCCCATCTTTTTCCCCATTGTTGATGTATGATGTGTTTGCGGAAGATTTATGTGAAACTTAGTTCATGTGATGTGATAATTATGATTTTGTGTACTGATTTTAAATTTTGATTTTAATATTCCTTAGTATGTACGAGTTGATGGGGTTGTAGTTCATGTTTTAGGGTTTTGGTATTATGAACATGGTCAATTAATGAGAAATGTTGATTTTTAATGTTAAAAGTGAGGGATTTCATATGTTTTCATGTACATTGATGTATGACATGTTTTGAGATTGTTAGAGGTCAAAATTTAAGGTTTGGGGTCTAATGCAGGGTTGGAAAACAAGAGAGATCATACAAAATTGCGAAAATATTTTTTGGGGTTTCTGGGCACTACTATGAGTCGTAGCAGTCATCTGGTTTTTTTACCATAGGCATTCCTAAGAGTTTTTTTTGCCTGGGGAGTGTTATGGGTCGTATCAGCTGCTACGGGCGGTCGTAGCAACTCCCTGGATTTTGTATAAAGCGCATTGTTTTCGTGCATAACTTGAGTTCTATGACTTTGTTTGAGGTGCGGTTCAAAGCGTTAGGTAGCTGACACGTGATACTACTTTATAATAATGAGTTAGAGGTTAAATGTATACATGAAAATATGAAGAGCATGTTTACTTGTGATACGTTGTATAATTATATAAGCATGAATTGAGGATTGTTATGCGTTGACGAAGAGCGTGACAAATTATTATGATAAAATATTATGATGAGTTAACTAATATTTTAATTGTGTGTAAAATTATAGGATGGGTTGTAATGATATGTTTTTTATGTTGAGATGTATAGTTCGGAGTGAGAACTACTCTGATAGCCTTATGTGTTGTTGTATATGATTCGAAGTGGAACTAGTGGTGTCGTTACACCTGTATGTTTTTGTTATATGTCATGTATCATGCGTGTCATGTTGAGAAGTGACGATTTGCTAGTTCAGACGAGGGGCCCAGTGATGAGTTTGGGGTTGGAGAGGGACCGAGTTCGAAGAGGAACCACCGAGAGTGGATGAAAATTAGTCACACAACTCTAATATCCACAAAATGGTACCACATGCAGTGAGTCAAAATTTTAGTCCCATTGGCAACGTAAAAGCATTGTGAGTTATTTGGTGGATGTGAATTAATTGAGTGTTTGTTGATTGTCTAAATATACTACCCTTGCTATGTTTTGCACTGTCGATATATTTAAGCGTATTCTCAACCCTCTTTTATTTTGTTTGTGGTGTTCTATATGTTGTGGTACAAATACTCAGGAGGAGCAATAGCTGTTGTGAGTTAGAATATGGTATTGAGGCTTTTCTTCGTCTTATTTATCATTTTCTGTTATTTAGTTTGATTGCTCTGATCTGTAACACTAGGAACATGTCGTTGTGTAACTTTTGGAGTTGATGTTTTGGTTCATTTGAATTTAATCAAGTACTTTATTTTGAAGATATCATTTAAATTATAATTTATGTTGAATTCCACTGTCGTACCTTATGTTTATAACTTGAAAGAGTATGCATGTTGAGTATGTGTAACACCTTTTTGAGAAAATAAATATTTATCTTTTGTAAATAAAGAGTCGGAGTTTTAGGGTGTTACAAATAGCGCAACCACCATACTTCTCGCTTATTCTTTCGTCCTCTAAAGGACTCAAAGTTCCCAATTAGAAGACAAACCAACTTCTATAAAAGTATCTTCCAAACCACCTGGTTTAGCAAAAGTGGAAACGGCGGAAGAATATACAAGATCCATCCAAGAAGAAAGAATATCCTCTTGAGATTTACAGACAATTTCAATGATTTTTTTACTCATATTGCACTTACTTTAGAGTTACATGTGTAATACGGTGGGAGAACTGACTTTTAAAAATGTGCGGGTAGCAAGAGTCGCCACCGACTTTTATTTTATCCAATTGGAAAGGCAAAAGGAACAGGAAAGACCTTTGAAAGAGATTGAGTTCGGGGGGTAGGTTATACAAAGGGAAGCTGTAAGCACCCTTTGTATCCATGGTTATCCATGGGCTCTTAATTGCTTAGCTCACTTGTTTGTTTGATTTGTTTGAAAGAGTGTCGTGTGTGAATTGAAAATATTTGAATAAGGACTTTAGCTTGTAAATAAGCGTAGCCTTTTTAAATTGATTTGAAAAAAGGGGTGTGAAAAGTAATTTGAAAGTTTGAATGTGGAGCAAGCATTTAAGAGCACCTACCCTAAAATTGTTTTTCTTGTTCTTTAAGACTTTTGTTTGAAAGGGCTATCCAAACCATAAAGAGGGTAGGTAGTCCTTTCATTGGATTTGAAAAGGGTCATCGAGGATTATCGTTTGCCATAAGACTCCCCCTACCATAAAGAGGGCGGGTAGTCTTTGTGGAAGGATATAATAGTCATTTTAGGCAACCAATGAGGATACCTTAGCAATCGAAAGGGACTATCATCATTAATCATAGGCAACCTCGAGGGACAAGATCATTTTTGTTTTAGGCAACTTCGAAGGGACTTATGACCTTTTTATGATGATAATGAACTGAGGGCAACATTTGCTAAGGCATCCTCGTATTTGAGGGACTTGACTATTTTTAAATCGAAAGACAACATAAGAAAGGTTACCATAAAGGTGTGTGTGTGTCACAATCAGGTGATTCAATTCAATTATATTTATCTTGTAAAGATAGTGATCTAGATTCAGTTCATGGTTTTCACTCCCTAAATTACTAACCACGCAGTTAAAACAATAATAATTCCTAACTATTACAAGGCTTCGGGTGGGGGATTACATAGCCAAAAACCTGTGAATGCAGAAAACAAATGGCAGAAATTTAAAGGCAAGAAAATAAAACCATGAACTATTACATGGCTTTGGGACAATTACAATAAAATAAACAGATAAAAAATTAAAATTGTAAACCTTGCAGCATATGAGTAATTCAAGCAAACAAATAAAAAGGCAAGGCAAAAGTCAAACCCCGAACAGGGAAAAGTTAACCATGGTTAATAAAAAAGAAACAGGTTGAAAAAACCTAAACTAGGGTATGGACGACACCTACCTAAGACTTCTAGGGTTGCCTAGGGTTTTGTTTAAAATCGAGGTTAGATGATCCTAAAATTAATTATTGGTTTTAAACCTAATTAATTTTAATTGACTAATCCTGATTAAATTAACCTAAACCTAACCCTAAGTAAATTAACCCTAATTACTCTAAATTAATTCTAAAATTATTTTACTAAATTAAACCTAACTATTTAACCTAATTTAAATTAACTAAACCTAAATTAATTATTAATAAAAAGTTAAATTAAATTATTAACTAATTATTTAAATTAATTACTAACTAAAAAAACTAATTTTAATTAATTAAAAAAATTGAACTTTGAAAAGAATTGATAAAAGAGTTTTTAGTTAAAAAAGAAAGAAATAAAAAAAGGTTAAACAAATAAAGAAATAAAAAAATAATTAAAAAACCTGGCGCCTTGATTCAGTGTGGCAAGGTCCCTAGTGTCTATGGTGCACTTGCGCGTTAAGGAGCATTGGATCTAATGAGCTTCTGATCTGATGGCTCTTCTTTGCAGTTGCATCGTGAACGCGTTGGGAGTGTATGCACCGAATCCCCAAACACTTCAAAGACGTGCGTGCGTTTCTGGTTTTGAATTGGACCAATCTTCGCGTGACACGTCTTCGTCTTCTCCAACCGCTTGTCGCCTTAGCTCCTCTGCCTTTCCCTACGGACACAAAACCATTGCCATAGCCCCTGCAGCATGAAAAAAACGCAATACACAAAAGAAATTTCACCTAAGCCCATGGATCGACTAGGTTCGATCTCCTGAACATAAATATGGCCCTGGTTTCGTCCAATTCTTGCTAAATCAGAAAGCCCTAATTTAAAGCTTCGAAACCCAACAATGTTGGATTCATGTACCTGCATTCAAACTCAACCAGACTATCCAGAAAGCTTGCAAATATCCTCATTAACACAAATATGCATTTGAATCATACTAAATATGCATGAATTATTGGAATCGAACTTGAAGAAGTATGAATAAACCGTGAGGTATACGTGATGGTTTTGCGTGTTTCAAGGCCTTGGAATGATCTGGAATCCTTCAATGATGTCTCATGAATGTGTTTGAGTCCTTAGAATTCTTTGAATCGAGCTGCAATCACAAAAACGAATTTGAACTTTCCTTGAACTTTATGAACTCGATTAGGGCTCTTTGCTGCAGAATTTTCGTCCCCTTTAGGTTTGGAATGCTTGTACATATATAGGAGATCCAATTAGGTTAAGAAAGTTGTGTTGAATCTCTTTGAATCATGGATTTTGGACTTGATTGGAAATTGATTTTCAAACTTTCTAATTATGGCCGATTTTCAATCTTTTTCCACCAATCTCCTTGTGCATGAATTTGGTATCAAATAATGTGTATTTTGATTATTGATTCTGATTGAAACTCTCTCTCAAATCAAATATTTAAATATTTTCCCAATTATTTGATTTATATTGTATTTTCAATGAATTAAATTTAATAAAAAATCAAATATTAATCAATAATTCGTGGCTTTGGATATGGATATCTTTGATGACTTGAGGAGAAAGATTGGATAATAAAATATTGGGCTTCTTTACAAAAAAAAAATCCAATTTGACCTTTATTTGCTTCACATATTTCACCCAAAATAGACCAACTTTGACAAGGCGTATCTCCCTCAATTTTTAAGATACGAAAGTGTTCTAGGACATTTTGGAAAGCCCAATATGTCCTCTAAAAGCCTATTTGGAACCTTTTTCCATTTGGATATTTTATCTTGATGATATGGGCTTTGAGAAAAAACTGCTTTTGGTTGACTTTCAAAAAGGACCTATAATATTTTGGCTTATATCTTCCAAATGAAGCATTTTTGGCCTTGGCATTAGAGACACAAATTTGTATAGAATTCAATTTCCTTAAAAATAGGCTTTTGTTGGGAAATTTTTGATGTTCCATATGAAAGTTATGGCTGGTCAAAGTTTAGTTGACTTTTAGGTCAAAAACCCTAATTTAGAAACTTTGAGTTTTTGTTGATTTATGAACTTTCCTTGATGAATCATGATCAACTCTTGATCAAATGAAGAATGTTACTCCAAAATAAAGATGTTGACCAAAAATCAGGAATTTTGAGTGTATTTTGACCACAGTTGACTTTTAGGTCAAACTAGTCGACTATTGACTTTTTGAGCTTTTGACTGAGCAATCTTGGGAACTGAGGCTTGAAACTTGTCATGGGGTTAATTTGAATCATAAGAGGTCATATGAATCCTGCTTGAAACCTTGATTTACTCATCTTCCTTAAGAGATCCAAAATCCTAATTTGAAGACCTTTGATTAGGAGAGTGTGCACTTAGTCCAACCTTGAGCCTTTGATACTTGAATGAGCTTAATTGTAAAAATATGATGGACAAATTTTGGGGTATGACAGTAGGAAAATGAAATGATATAGAAGAAAAAAACTATCAAATTGAAAAAGAAAGATTCAAAAAGAAAAGAGGATACTTGTTCCACTGAGAGAAATATATATTCTAGAATGCAGAAAGTTTCACCAAACATGTCTAATCACTCGCACGTAACACTTAAGAGTTTTGGTTCCCAACAACCATAATGATATACGTGAAAAGACACTTGAAGCATGGCGCATTAAATACACGATTTCTTAAAAACTGGAACATTTTTTTTCTTCTATCTTAAAATGATCGGGGGCGGTTTATATCTAGGATTGCAATATCAAACCCATGCCTACTTTAAATATCGACAAGGGCTTATGGGCAATTGTTCAGAGCCAACCAGATGAACTCTGAATTTTAATCAATATTTTTATTTAAAATTAAAATTATCTAAACTATAAAAAAATTTCATGACTAAAATAAAATTAGAAAAAATAATATTAATTTTAAAATAATCAAAAACTTAAATTATTTACTCCTCTTCCATGCATTAAAATTATTTTAAAATAAAATTATGTTATTTAAATTTCTTTTAAAAAATTAACTACTATTACATTGTATTTCACATTTTATAAAATTATATTTACTCACAATTTATTTCACTAAATAAATTGTTATAGACTTACTTTTAAAACCAAATAATACTTTTAATATTGTAATAATTAATTTAGTCATCGCAATAAAGAATAAAGATTACTAAATACAATTTTACAATAATTAATACAAATTTACTATAATTACATAGTTTATTATCTCAACAATCAATAATTAATAAATGATTTTATTTTATAAACAAAATATATAATTATTTAAAATTAACAAAAGGCCAATATAATTCAAGCTAAGAAATTACAATAATGACTTCACCATATATTATTTAAAATTAAGTCTAAAACCATTTATTTACCAAAATATATTTCGGAAAATATAATTCTATAAAATTATAGATACAATGGTAAAATAGGTTTTTTAAAATTAAATTAATTTTTTAAGAGTTAAGATTTTTATTGAAATTTACATAACAAAATTTTTTAAATATAATTTTGGATAAAGATGAGTAGACAATTTATACTTTTGATTATTATATAATATAACTATTTTTCAGAATTTTTATATTCAGTTTGAAAATATTAAATGTTTATATAATGTTAATTTTAAAAAATTTTTTTGGATAAATTTGAGTTTTATTTTGTCCTCATAATATTCATAAAAATATTAATTATAATTATAAAATTCAAGATACAATAGTAAAATAGTTTTTTTAAAATTTAAATTAATTTTTTAAGAGTTAATATTTTATTGAAATTTAAATAAAATAATTTTTTAAAATATAATTTTTTCACTAGAAAGAGGAGTAAACAATTTATGCTTTTGATTATTATATAATTATATTATTTTTCTGAATTTTTATTTTAGTTTTGAAAATATTTAATTTTAGATAATTTTAATCTTAAATAAATTTTTTAGATAAATTTGACTTATATTTTTTCGTTATAATACTCTAACTAAATATTAATTTTAATTATAACAAATATTTTAATAAGGATTTAATCATGAAATAAGAATATTTTTGGTAAGAATTTCTTTTTATGGAATTTTTAAATACTAAGCATAATAGTAAATAATTCACTATGGTGAACTTTATATGGAATATTTAAATCTTGAACGCTTGATATAGATAGTTCTCGTTTCTCACGATAGATATCAGTTCTCACCGGATACGCTCTCTCTCTCTCTCTCTCTCTCTCTCTCTATATATATATATATATATATATATATATATATAATGCGCCAATTGAAGTAAGAAGTTTTAAATACAATTTCATTTCACTCTTCTTTCTCATATATCAAGTTGGGCATTGAACTGCTAATCTTGCTGGGTCCTCCACCGCATTAAAAAATAAAAATCACGATCAACCATCACGATAGTTTTACTTCTCATCTTTGATTTCAGAACGAAACAATTATAATTTATAGAAAAGTTATATCTAAATTTTTGAGGGAATACACATTCTCATAAAAGAATAGAATTATAAAAAAATAAAATTATTGAAATAAAGAACTTTTATAGTTAAACTTTCTTTTTATAATTTTATAAAAAAAGAAATATTTTTAGTCATATATTCAAGAGAATGTAATATTTAATATTAAAATAAAACACTTCTAAAAATAAAACATTATTTTAATTTAGTACGTATTTATAACAATATGAGTTGTTAGAATTGCGATTCACCGTAATTTTTAAAAGATATATTTGATATTTCATAAAATTAGAATAATTCACTGTCATTTTAATTAAGGTCGATTTGATGGCCAAACAACCTATTATAAGATTTTAGACTTCCAAATTCTAAAATAAGAAACATTTAAATAAATCAATTTTATTGTAAATATAAGATGTTAACCAAATTTAGTTAGTCAAGAAGTCTTCATATTTATTTCAATTTAAATGTTTTCAATTTAAATTATGTTTTGTTTTAAATTGTTTGTATCGAAATTCATATTCATCTAATCAAATTTGTATTACACCCCTATTTATATTAGGGAGGGATGAAAATGAAAATAAAAAGAAAAGTTAAAAGGGTGAAAATGAAAAGATGAAAATAGAGGACAAGTCAATCTGACAGCCCATCGATCCGAAAATACTGTGTCCAAAAAAGAGTAACGCGTTGTCCCAAATCTCCTCATTATTTATTTATTTATTGCAATAAACACAAAAACTAAATTGAATACTAATAACGTTTCTACCATACTCCTATTCTCCCTCAAGAATTTCTCAATTCTCTTAATTCTCATTCCGATTCCATTCTTCAGCAGAAGAAGAAGCAAAGGAATCAATCGATTATGGAGAGAGACAACGAAGGCGTTTGCTGGAACGGCATGGCCAGCTGGATAGGTATGAATCTCGCTACAGCCTTCTTCTCATCTCTCGAAAGGTGTTCTTGCATCAATCTATCAACCACCGATGATCCTGATGACGCTCTTCTCGTTCTCCCTCCCGATTCGCACCGATTTACCGATGAATCTTCACATCCGACCTCTCCTCCTCCTCCGCCTTCTTCCAACACTACTAACGCCGACGCCGCCGCCGTCGTTTGAGTCCGATCGGAGTTACGGTAGTTGTAATAATAATAATAATCTCCCCCTTCCCTTTTTCTTTCTCTCTGTTAGGGTTTGTTTTCTCAATAAACAAAGTGGATTGTAATTTCTGATAATATACATGATTTTACTCATTCATGATTATAGTTAGTTAGATTTTAAAATCGAGATGACCTATAGCCTTTAGATTAACACTTTAATTAGTTTTTAATGTTACTCCCTCCGTCTCATAATAAATGTCCTATTTGAGCAATGCGCGGTTTTTAAGAAAATGATTGGATGTGTTGGTTTTAGTAAAAAAGTTAATGTCATTTACTATAATACCCCTATTAATAGTAGTTGAATAACGTGAAAGTTACTAAATAGGGGTATAATAGTGAAAAAATAATAATGATTGATGCATTGGAATTGTAAATGAACAATTAATTTGAGACAAAGAAAAAATGCAAATGGTACACTTATTATGAGACGGAGGGAGTAATTAGTATGTGGATCATTAACGAGTGTTGGTTAGTATATTTGAGTTGAATGATCTATGCTTCAGTGATTTTCGTATTTGAATGCGTTCAACATTAATTAACCGTTGAATTAATTAATACATCAATGTTAAGAAAAATGTAATTGAAAATGTCGATCCTCGGTGAATTTAGTAATTAATCAACACTAATTAATACAGAATCCAGTTTACTGGTGCACAAGTATCTCAATGATCTCAATAATTGGGTTGCAAATAAACGTTTTGAACATTTTCAATACATTTGCAGTATTTTAAAGTAGAGTACTAACAACAGATTTCAATCCCAAAAAGTATGACAGCAGTATAGTGAATTCTGAATTTATGGTTAGTCGGTGCCATTTAGATGATTGTCGATCAGAACTCATGTAACACCGACGCCTCATGTAACACCGACACCTCTGAAAATACACGTGCCGGTATAAGATATTTTCACCGATATTTGTGATTACATTTAATTTAATTTATTTTTTAATTTTTTATTTGCCCGCATACAGATTCTCCGTCCTATACATGTGTCTTTGGTGCCACCTACATTTTAACCAACCTACACAATATGTGGTGATATGAAAATGTGGTTTTTAAGAGGATGCATTTGATTTTTTTATACTTAAGTAGGATGCATTTGATATTTGGGAAAAGAAGTAAAATTATTTTAAACTCAATCACTTTATAATCTGTTGTTACTAAGGAATACAGTAAAATTCATTTGAAAATGTTTTTGTTTTATGAAAGACGAGAGAAGAAATGTTGAAAAATTAAATTTAAATGGCGTTTCTTCAAATATAGCATTAAATAAAGTAATTCAATAAAAAGATATTAAGCTTTTCAAGTGATGAAATATAATTTATTCTTTTTCAATTGAGCTTGTCTCCTTCCCTCTACTTATATCACAATCTCATTATTTGTTAAGATAATAAATTTTGAAGAAGATAGAAATGTATATAAAAAAGAAAGAAGAAATGTACCAAATTGAGAGGGACATAAACCTGAATAAGTTAGTAAAAGCGAAAAATAATGTAGACCTAATCTAATACCCCCACCCCCTAATCAAACACAACACAGAAGTGGTTGAAGTCCAAATAAAAGGCTTATAATAAAAATTCCAAATAAAAGTTTGTATAGTCCGGTTTGTTAAAAATTTAGGGAAATTCTTATTCTACCCTATACTTTTCGAGCGTATCACGTGAAATTTTATAAATGTCTCTTAAAATCGAAAATATATTTCCGATGCGCATCAAAAATTGAAAAATAATAGTACAATGGAACCGGAAATGTGTTTCCAATTTTGTACCAGAAATATCACTACGGTTTTGTGCTATACAGAAACCAGAAAACATCATTAAATAACACCATTATCACAACAAGCAAACATTACATAAGGATTCATAACAAGAAGAAAAATAGGAATCATAACATAAACATAAAAATAAGGATTTTAACAATAAGCAAACATTACAAATCAACGTCCGCGTTGACGTTGCAACATCATGATAAGATCATCGACCGATCTTGAAATAGTCGCATCTAGCTCGATCAGAACTTTCTCCTCAAAGCTGGTATAAGTATTCCACATAGACCGCATATAAGCGTTGTTATTTAGCTCACGATTGATGAACACAAGCTTCCCCTCTGTGTCAATAGATGGCGAGCGGTATTCGATCTTTCTAACTTTGCGATTGTCGCCATAAAAGGTACAAGTTCCTGCAATGATTATTTATAGTAGGTGGATGCAAACATGAACCATACAAATCCTATCTACTTAGTCGGTGCCTACAAACCTCTAAGGCCCATGCAAAGTTGTCCTTTTTTTCGCACTCTAAAAATGCAAAACCAACAGAATACGTCTTCTCAGTCGATGTAACACCAACAATTTCCAACAACGGAAACCTGTACTTGTTGGTTTTATATGTTGAATCAATTATGAGCAAGGTGGGAAACATATTGAACAATTTAATGGACTCAGGATGAGTCCAATAAATATCTCTTACCGTAAGTCCGTCATCACCTCGTCGGTGCCTACAAACAAAATCGTTTTCATCTAGAAGTTTCATGAGGTGTTGCATCTCGGTTCGATCCCCCTAAGCGCTAATTTAGAATGATAGCGCTTATTGTAAACTTGCTTGATATTTGATGTATTCCCGGGTCTTTTGCACTTAAAAGTTGCAAGAATGTTTCTGGACCAGGGGCGGAGCCAACACCCGGCCAGGTAGGGCAGCTTCCCAGGCTCCGCCCGTCCACGCTTCACCATTTGCTACTGTTGCTGTTATCAGTGCTGTTGTTTTTGCTTGGAATGGTTATAGCAATGGTGATGGCAATGGGTTTGGTTTCTTTAAGAAGATGAAGAGGTGGTTGGTTTGTGAGAGAGAGATGAAAAGAAGGAAAAGATAAAAGTGACAGCTAGGTTACCTCTAGGCTCTAGGAATGAAATGAATGTGGTTAGTAGATTATTGGTTGAATAGGGGCAGTGGTGGAGAGAGATAAAGATAAACATCAACATTAAAATTAAAATTAACACCTCATTAATAAAATTTACTCCAATTTATTTTATAGTGAAATGAGAGATACTTTTTTATTACTATTTTTATGTTTTACTTAAGTACTAGTATGGAGCAACAAGATATAGTTAATGTTAATTTTATTTGTTTAGTAAATTGAGGGACACATTTTTGATTATTTAATTTATATTTTTTAATGATTTGGATGATATAATAGATTTAGTAACAACATATTTATTTTTATTTTCAATTTTAAATTGTATATTTCTATAAAGTTTGAACTTTGATTATTGAGATCTACACATTAAAGGACAACTATAGTAAGGGGTGGAAAATAGGATTCATGAATGGAAATTAGAGGTAAAATCATGCTGGCACAGATCCGTCGGTGATAATATTATCTTGGTAATGTTTATTCAAATAATTGCATGATTGTTTTTGGGGGAGAGGTTCTGTACACATTAACCGATCACATAGTGATGTACATCTTTTTACAGGAGCAGTCAAAAGTTCTCCAGTTATTTAAATTTCCTAGTGAGATTTTGTAGTTTGAAGATTATACTTCTTTAAACCTAGTGAAGTTACTCCAGCCTTTGTTAGTCTCATGCCATTTCATGATGTAAAAATTACAGCATTTAATTATTTTCCTTGTGTTTAAATTAAAAAAAAAAATATATTAGGCTAATACCTTCCTATCACATATTATAAAGATAATTTATTATATATATATATATATATATATATATATATATATATATATATATATATATATATATATATATATATATATATATATATATATATATATATATATATATATATATATATATATATATATATATATATATATATATATCATGTTTTATCATATAAATAGTTTATATTAAAATTAAATTTTCATAAAAAAAAATCACCGTTAACATTTTCACGAGTTAACACCATAAAAAAACAGACAGACGGTACAGAAGTGTCCGTTTAAAACTTGCCCGGGCTTATAGAATTTTCTGGCTCCGCCACTGTTCTGGATGGTACTAAGCTCAAAGTCATGTCAGAAACACATGTCTTCTCATCCGGAAGAAGCCGACATGCAATGGGATGACCGACCAACTTTTGACTTAGATCATGGTTGTGTAAACCACATATCTCATTAAATATCCATTTATTATTTTCCAAATGATAACCACACAACTTAAACGGGCATTCACATTTTCTTGAACCGGGGTCGTCGCGTTTCAATTTTTGGTTACGAAGGATATATTTCCCACTTCTTTCGCATGTCAAAGTCACAAATGCATTTATTCTAGACGTATCATTATCAGACCTTCCAATCACAACACCAAATCCTAGTTTCGTTGCCTCTGTACGAATTCAATGCAACATGCCGTCACATAATTCAAACTCTTCTCCATTTTCAAGATGGTCTCGAATATCTACCACCTTTGTTACGATAGCAAATACGAGTGGTGAAACAACTTGAGATAATTGAGGTTTGAGAATGTTATCGGGATGCACCATACCTAATGTAAAAGACAACATAATCATCAGTTCTACTGGAAAATAAACACAGACAGAAAATCAAAAATATACTTCCGGTTTTATTCAACTGCAAACTGGAAATATATCTCCGGTTATCGCGTGACCTGTTTTTAAATTCAAAAATAGCATAATGTATGGAATGAGGATTGAATAGAATAAACTTTACCGTAAATTTCACTTCCTTGAGCTCCTTTTGATATGATGAACCACAAAAATGAAGATTTAGAGCCTGTTTGAGACACTTCTATAAAACTGTTTTTTAGTTTTTAAAAATTAAAAATTTAAAAACTTGTTTGAATGTAATGTTTTCTAATACTGTATTTAAAAACTGTTTTTAATTTTCCTGTTTTTAAAACTAAAAAACAAAAACAGCTCCTATATGTTTTCCATTTTAGTTTTTCCATTTCGTATGATTGAAAACACGAGAATACTAGTACTTGTAATATTAAACCACTATCTTTTTCTCCATCAAGGCACACTCACAAATAATTTGCACACAATAATCATTTCTTTTATTTTTCTAAGTAGCAGGTAACGAATAATGTGTTGATTTTTTCATTGAACATTGTATTTCATTTTGTTCTTACAAATTCATATTGAGTGACTGAATTTGAAAATATTACAATTTTTATTGGATAAGATTTTTGTTTAATTTTTCTATGAATAAAATTTATTTATTGAGTGACTGAGTTTAATTTTCATTTATACTCATATGCACCTTTAAACTTAATTCTTAATTATACTAAAATAGATTTCTAAAATCAATTGACCAAATTATTTTTTTATTGTCTTTTTAAAAAAATAAGTATTTGAAAATTAGACCAACAAACAAAACTTTTTAATTTTTATATTTTAAAAACAGTTTTTAAAAACTTAGTTTACCAAACAATTTTTTTTATCATTCTCTTCTTAAAAACACTTTTACAAAATTGATTTATAAAACACATTTTAAAAATTGAAAAGCAAAAGTAATTCAAACAGGCCCTTAGTGTGAAAAAATGGATTGAGTAGGGAAGAGTTTTTGAGAGATTTTATGGAAATATAAAGAAATGGTGTGATCAAAAGGTGTCCATGTTGATTACTGTTTTGGGCTATATATAGTTGTCATAATACCGAAAGTATATTTCCGATAATATATAAAATTACAAGGTGGTAGAATTTACCGCTCTACTAACCCAATTTAGCCTATTTATGACAAATGTGATGCGTACCAAAAATATATTATCGGTTTTTACATGGGCAGAAACGAAATTATCCAGGGTCTTTCTTAGAACCATGGAGTGTAATAACAATTTTCCAAAATTTAATTTTTTTTGCCTACCTCTTCATTATCACAAGTTTTAATCTTGCATTAAAAAACATTATAAATAACATTTTCAGTTTATAAGTTGTGTTTATTTTATTTATAAGTTCACTTTAGACCCCTTAAAAGTATTGGATCAGCTTGCCATGCGAATAATCACATAGAGGGTTAAAACTTTAATAATGTAATAAACATTTGAAAAATATCAAAGTTATTATCAAGTATTAATGATGAAAGAAGACGACGATGATGATAATAATAAAGGATAAATATAAGTTACTTTATGTCATACAGGCGGGATTTAGATTACACCCTTTTATTTTATTTTTTGGATTATCCCATATAATTTTAGGATTCTCCCCTAAGCGTGTAAAAATCAGAGAAACACCAGGGGGTAAATAAAAAAACAATTTACAGGGGAGTAATAGGGGGCAAAAACATAAAAAAATTATATTTCAAGGGGGTAATCCAAACAAAACAAATTAAAGGGGGTGGACCGAATCTCGCCTATATGGCAGGGGGTAACGTATATTTATCCATAATAATAAGGGTTATCCTTGTTGAGATTATAATCCCATGTGTCGAATTAGTATGTTTCTTGACAGAATAAAGGTGTATTGAAACAGTTTAATTTGTGTCGAGTTGTATTAGATGTCGAAGTGTCGAAGCAGATTGCTTCACATAGAATTTCGACTTAGACCAAAATATGTATTTTTGGCTTTTATAGTTTTGGGTTTTGCCTTATGAAAAAAGCAACTTAAAACTATAAATAGAGAGAATAACCCCTATTCTTATACACTTGTATTCACAAAATTTTGCAGTTGTAAAGTAATTAAAATTTTCTACAGTTTGTGGGCAGAGAGAAACTCTGCACTAAATCATCATCTTCTCCCTTTATTGTGTCAAACCATAATTTTCTTTCTCCTTAATTTTCTCTTTTTTTCGTTGTCATTGTGTAGAGATAACAATCTTGTTCATCAAGATTTATAGAAATTCCCCATAGATATTGGTGGATTTCTAACATCTGGTATATAGAGCACTGAGTGCGCGATTCTTGAAAGAAAATCATGATGACGATGAATCATCCAAATGGGCACTTTCCGGCGAGTCTTCCAATTCTGAAAGTAGACAACTATGAGAATTGGTGCAAGCAGATGAAGGTTGTTTCCTGTCATCAAGATCTTTGGGATCTTGTGAAAGAAGAGGTAGCACCAATTGCAGAAAATGCAACAGATGAAGTAATGGCTGCACACATAGAATTGAAGAAGAGAATTATAGAGCTCTCTTTATAATTCATCAATGTGTGAGTTCAGATAATTTTGAAAAAGTGATATAGAATCTCCAAAACAAGCATGGGAAATTATGGAAAAGTCATTTGTAAGCGCAGTAAAGGTGAAAGAGGTGAGGTTACAAACTCGCAAAAGAACATATGAGTTGCTTCAGATGGATGAAAGTGAAAGCATAACTAATTTCTTCACTAAGGTTACGAAATTGGTGAATCAAATCAAGGTATATGGAGAAGTGTTGATATCAGGATCAATTGTTACAAAGATCTTGAGGTCATTGGCTTCAAAGTTTGACAACATGGTGGTTGTTATAGAAGAGTCGAAATATTTATCGACATTGACAAAGGAAGAGCTTCAAGGGATGCTTGAATCTCATGAACAATGAATGAATGAATGAATGAGCTGCAGGTAAATTGAAGAATGACGTGGCTTTGCAGGCTCAGTCAGCAAAAGAAAAGAAAGGCAAAGGAAATTGGAATGAAAACAAAGGTAGAGGAGACTACAATAATTTGACTGGTCGAAATCAGCAAGAAGAAGCTGGTAGAATTAGAGAAAGTCCTCATACCAAAGCAACCAAAGAGGAAGTGTTACAACCAGAGAAAGAGGTGGTTATCGAAAACCTGACAAAAGTCACATTCAGTATTTCAATTGTCAGAAGTATGGTCACTATTCTAGTGATTGCTTAGAAAACTAGAAGAATCAAGAAAGTGATGCAAAGTTTGCAAAACATGAAGAAGAAGAAGAAGAGATGATGCTGATGGTCACAACAAGAGATAAAGAGAGATTTAAGGATTGATGGTACTTGGATTCGAGATGCTCATCACACATGTCTGGAAGGAAAGATTGGTTTGTCAACGTAAAACCCTCTATGAAGAACATAGTGAAATTTGCAAATGACAATACTCTAGCAGCTAAAGATATTGGTCATGTTTTGATTACGAGGAAAGATGGAAAAAAGTCTGTAATCTCCAATGTGTTGTACATACCAGACAGGAAGAGAAATTTTCTCAACATAGGGTAGTTGGTTGAAAAGAACTACAAGGTGTTGATCAAAGATAAGATGATGAGAGTTGTCGACTCAAGTGGAAAGTTAATCTCGAAGGCTCCCATGTCTCAGAATAGAACCTTCAAGGTTGAACTTAATGTGATAGAGCACAGGGGACTTGCAACTGTAGCTAGCAGAGATGAATGGATATGGCATTATATACTATGCCATATCAACTTCATTGAAATCAGAGAGTTGAAAATAATAAATTTGATTTTAGGATTACCAAATTTTGACATTCCAAGATAAGTGTGTGAGGAATGTGTGCAGGCGAAGTAACACAAGAATAACTTCAGCAGGGATGCATGAAGCAAGTCGAAGGCAATCCTTAAAGTCAGATACTTTAATGTATGTGGTCCAATCCAGATGGATTTGAATGGAGGTAAAAATACTTTGTCACATTCATAAATGATTCAATCGAAAACTATGGACTTACCTGATCAAGAAGAAAATTGAAGTGATCGGGGTATTTTCCAAGTTCAAATCTATGGTTGAAAGGAAAAAGGGCAAAATCTCAAGATTTTGAGGATTGATGTTGTGGAGAATATGTTTCGAAATACTTCGACATGTTATGTGAGAAAGAAGGGATTGTGCATGACGTAGTGCCACCCTAGACTCCACAGCAAAATGAAACTGTAGAAAGGAAGAATTAGACCATCATGAATATGGTGAGAAGTATATTGAAAGACAAGAATTTACCTAAAGAGTTTTGGGGTGAAACTGTGTCGACTGTAACGTACATTTTGAACAAAAGTCCGACGAAGAAGCTAGAAGGAATTACACCAGAAGAATGTTGGTCTGGTGTAAAGCCTAGTTGGAGTCATATGAGAATATTTGGATCTATAGCATATAGACATGTGCCAAATCATTTGAGAAGACAACTTGATGATGCATCAAAGAAGATATGCAGGCGCAATTCTCAAGAGATTTGAGATGGAAGAATGCAACTCGACTTTGACACCTGGAGAACCAAGGCTGCAACTATAGTAAGATTCATATGAAGATGATGTCGACCTAACCCAATACAAAATACTTATTAAGATACCTTTGTCATACAAGGTCTGATCTAGCATACAGTGTGGGTATGATGAGTAGATTCATGCAAAATCCAAAGGTATCACATCTAGCAGCGACTAAGAGGATACTAAGGTATCTTAAAAGAACTCTCAAAATTGGCATTTTGTTTCCTGTAGCCGATGAGGGGAAAATGCAAACTAGTGGGTTACACCGGCTCGAGTTGGTGTAGTGATGTTGAGGATCGAAAATCCTTAGCAGGTTATGTGTTTATGTTAGGTGGGACACCAGTTGCTTAGAGTTCGAGAAAAGAGCCAGTAGTGACACTGTCATCATGTGAAGCAGAGTACATATCTGTTTCTCTTTGTGAATGTCAAGCAACATGGTGAATCTGGTCGAAGAGATTTCAAGGAAAGATCGTGGAGCCATTAGTGGAGCCATTACCATGAAGATCGATAACTTGTCAGCTACCAATTTGGTGAAGAACCCGAGAGCACATGGCAGAAGCAAGCACATCGAAATGAGGTCCCACTATCTTTGAGAGCATGTAGCTAAAGGGAAGATCAATCTAAAACATTGCAGAACTGAGAATCAGATTGCAGATATCATGACAAAGAGTGTGCAGGTCAAAGTATTTAGAAGATTAACAACTATGATGAATGTCAATAGATTAATCACAATGAATTAGGTTGTGTGTTGAGATTGTAATCCCTTGTGTTGAAGAAACATGTTGCTCGACAGAACAATAGTGTTTTGAAACAGTCTAAATTGTATCGAGTGGTATTAGATGTTGAAGTGTCGAAGCAGGTTGTTTCACATAGGATTTTAACTTAGACCAAAATAGGTGTTTTGGGCTTCTATAGTTTTGGGTTTTGGTTTAGGGAGAAAGCAACATAAAACTATAAATAGAGGGAGTAACCCCTATTCTAATACACTTGTATTCACAGAATTTTGTAGTTGCAAAGTGATTAAGATTTTCCACAGTTTATGAGCAGAGAGAAACTTTGCAGAAAATTATCATCTTCTCCCTTTATTTTTCCAAACCCTAATTTTCTTTCTTCCTTAATTTTCTCTTTTCTCCATTGTCATTGTGTATAGATAACAATCTTGTTCATCAAGATAGATATAAATTCTCCATAGGTTTTGGTGGATTTCCAACAATGCCAATGAATACATCTAGGGATATTTTTAAAGAAATTTAAATAAAGAAAAAATTCTCTAAATTAATTAATTATTTTCAATAAAACATACATTTTTGTTCCTTAAAAATATCAATTATTTATATTTCTAAGGCACTGAGTACAAGTATTTCTAACAAAACATATTTTCTTAAACTTTTAACATGTGTCACAGGGGCACTCATTAGTATTTTCCAAATAATAATAACAATAATAACAATAAATATAAAAGAAATTAATTTTTTAAGAATGACGGATAACAACTTAGTGGATTTACCAATGGCAGGATACCAATTCACGTGGAGGAGAGGTCGTGAAGAGAACAATCGCGTAGAGGAAAGAATGGATAGAGTAATGACAATACAAAACTGGTTATATATATTTCCAAATAAATCACTTATTAATCTCACATGGAACATGGTTGGTCATTCACCCATCATACTACACATATAATGAAAGGAAAAGAATAATAAAAAAAAGGGGGTTTAGATTCTAAAACGCATGTCTAGAGGAAGAAGATTTGTAGGGGATGTGGTAACATAAGGATGAAACGATTAGGGGCATGGAGAATTCCTAGCTAAAATGCATAGTTGCACTGAGACATTAGAACAATGGGGATCAAAGATAAAAATGAGGTTTAGGAAAAGCATCACAGAGTGCAGGAAATAAATGGAGGAGTTGCAAGAACAAAAAAGGGATGAGGTGTTGAAGCAATACAATGAGGCTAGGAATAAAATGATCCATCTCCTAGTGTAGGAAGATGTGTTTTGAAAAGAGAGAGCAAAGGTTAACTGACTACATGATGGTGACACAAACTCAAAATTCTTCCATGCAATGGCTAGTTCACGTCGTAAGTGAAACAAAATCTCGAAGGTTCAAACACATACCAGAGAAGATACCGAAGAGCAGAATAAAATGTGTGATATAGCTATGAACTATTTTTATGAACTTTTTTGGGGGAATGTAGGAAACCAGAGGCGCGTCATTGCATGGTAAAACCATGTTTAAACTGAAGGTTTAAAGAAACATAAGAAAGTGAGGTTTGAATTGGGCTTCTAGATTTAAATTTTTTCCGTTAACCCAAAGACAAATAGCACAAAACTAACATTGATAAAAACACAAGTATTTTATCTTGGTTCACCGTTAACTAGGCTACCTCCAGTCCACCCACCAAAGTGATTTTGCCTTATTAACAAGGACTTAACCCACTAATAAAAAAACTTTGATTACAAACACAAAGACTACCCATCAATGTCTTCCCAAGGATTATGACTAACCTTGGTCCCTCAAGGAAATCAACTCAAAGACTACGTACCCATCAATGACTTCTTGAGTATTGTGACTAAACACTTAGTCACTCATGGAATTTAACCAACTGGTTAAATTTACAAGGGTTTGTGTTTACAAAATGCTTCTTAGAAAGCTGATACTCACAGTTTCAATACAACAACATTTACAAAGAATGAAAGTTACAAAGCTTTCAACCTAACAACGACTTTCTTCTTTTTGTAGATTCTCAACTTTATGTTCTCAGTGTTTCTCTCTTGATTTTCTTCTCTTTGGATATGTATGTTGTGGTTCTTATTTTCCATTTCTTCAAGATCTCCTTTATAGAGATGATGAATATATCCCTTGGAGGGTGAATTTAAATTTTACAAATCATAGCTGCAAGAAGACGTTTGATGCACAGTAGCAGAGTGGCGCTAGCAGTACTGAGAGGAAGGATAAAATGTATTGAAAAAGATGGTATCGTCACACACTCCTTTTTGAAGAGTAGCGTAGAGGATAATGATTTCGTATTTTAATAAAATTTCTACACTATCTTCCTTCAATGACAACATCTTAAGTCAGAGGCTTCTGAATATAAGTTGTTGAAGCTTGATCAGGGTTCAGAGTCACTTTCTCTCTTTAGTTAACTTCATTGAGTCAGAGGCTTCTGATAAAATTTGTTGAAGCTTGATCGGAGTTCATAGTCACTTTCTCTCTTTATTTAACTTATTTGAGTTAGAGGCTTCTAATAAAATTTGTTGAAGCTTGATCAGAATGTCTTCAGAGCTCTGAGAATGTTGAAACTTTAGAGTCTTGAATCAGAGTAATTCTGGATAAGACCCTTTCATAATTTGACTTGATGCCTTCAGATGTAGATTTGCTTGTAAACACATCTTGTAATCTTCATTGATTCAAAGTGTGTTTGGTGTCTAGAGTTCAAAGTTGCTTATTCAGAGTCCATAACTTTCACTAGTCCAGAGTCCACAACTTACTTGCCCATAGTCCGGAACTAATCATCAGATTCTGCGCACTTAACAAACCGTTAGAGTACACAATTATTCTCCTTACATTGTATACTTTTTATTATCAAAACTCAAGGATTAATTGCAGAACAAAACTTTTTCCAACAATCTTCCCATTTTTTATGATGACAAATCAATGTATTTTGATGAATAATTTTTCTTTGATAAACACACAATAGTTTAAAACATCAGAGTTAGATTTGTAAGCTCTCCTCGAGTTTAAACTTAAATAAAATTTTCAACTTTATCAGAGTGAGGTTTGTAAGCCCCCCTGAGAATATCATCAAAATTTGCTTAACTTCTTCAGAGCAAGGTTTGCAAGCTCCCCCTGAGAGTAAGATTTAGAAGATTTTGATATTTCAAAAAATTTAATCAGAGTAAAAGTGCCTTGTTAATGATAAATCTGTTATGATCAGATTTTGTTAATAGCACCCCAAAAACTCTTGTTAACCCAACTCCCAACAACATACATGTCACTAATCCATTTTGTTGAGGTGTGCCAACAACAATTTTATGCCTCTTAATACCATGTTTCCCGCAAAAATCATTACGGTGCTCTAAAATAAACTCCAAGTCATTTTTAGTTCTTAATACATTTAATTTAGTTTCCAATTGATTCGTTATAAGAGTATACCATTCATTAAAATTTTCAAAAGTGTCATTTTAATTTTCAGAATGTAGACTCATACTCTTCTAGAGAAATCATATATAATATAGAGGAATTTGAATCCACCCCCATGAGTTGCCACCTTCGGACCCCATAGACATGAGTGAATATACTCAAAAGGTCTACTAGAATTATGCACACCACTCCCAAACTTCACCCAGTGTTTTTTTTTCCTAGAATGCTTTTATCACAAAGTTCTATTTATTTAATTTCTCCCTCCCTATCAAACCTTGTTTACCAAGTTCAACTAAACCTCTTTAACTAAAATGCCATAATCTCAAATGTCATAACGTAGATTTATAAAAAAGGTCTTGACTAGATACTTATGCATGACCAATAACGGTGAAGCCATTAAAATATAATGCACAACACGATTTTTTTCAATACTCCACGTTCAATTATCCACATTCAATTCTAATGCAATAGTCTAGATTATCAAACATGCTTATGGACAACAAATTTCGCTTAAGTTCATGAACATACCCCATATTGCGTAGAAAGAATTCACGACCATTGAATATTTTCATTCTGACTGTACCAATACCATGACCTTGGTAAGCATTATTGTATCCTTGTCAAACGAATCCACCTTCTTTCATCTCTAAAGTTTTAAAATATTCTTTCCTTGAACATATGTGATAAGAGCATCCTGAGTATTCAATAACTAAACTATTATCTATTTCCAAACTTTTTACCACTAACGGTCTAACACTTTCATACCCATCTTTGTTTGAGGCAATTGCAATCTAAACAAAATCACCCTTGTTTCCTCTTTCAAGACAATCCTTCTTGAAGTGATCGATTTTGTGACAAGTGTAATATTTAAACTTTGACTTATCAAAAAAACTTTGACTTGAACTTTAACCTAGATCTCTTTCCTTTCTAGTTTCTTCTACTCTCACTCATTCCTCTTGACACACTTAAGCCTTCACCACTATCGCCAACTTTCAAATTATCTTTCAACTTTGATAACTTATTTGATCTTACGATTGTTTGAACTTCATCAAATGTGATAGTTTCTTCCTTACCATAAAGAAGAACATCCTTAAAGTGTTCAAAGGATCTGGGTAATGAGCTTAATAAGAGTAGAGCCTTGTCCTCATCTTCAAATTTTTTACCTCAATATTTTGCAAATCATCAATGATTTTGTAAAATTTTGTTAGCTGCTCCATAATAGATTTATTCTCCACCATATGAAAAGAATAAAGTTGTTGTTTCATACACAATCTCCAAGTCAATGACTTTCTCATATATAATGATTCAAACTTGACTCACACCTCAAGCTCAATTTTTTCTCTCACGATTACTCTTAATAATGTATCTTCGAGGCAAAAGATAATGAATTTCTAAACTTATCCACCATCTCAATCTTCTCAGCATGTGTAAGGCTTAAAGGCATCAATACCGTAGCTATTTCAACTAAATATAATTGTGATTATTCAAAACTACTTGATGATATAATAAGATCTCCAAGTTTAACAAAAAAAATTATGTTAGAATCAATTTTTGATAACAACAATGTTATATTTTTTTTAGAGTTTTGTTATCTGTCATACCCCAAAATTTTCCCATCTCATTTAACCTTTCAAACTCATACCAAAGCTCAAGGCTCAAAGACACACTCTCCTAAACAATGGCTCAATGAACTAGATCAATGAATCAAAGTCTCCAATGGATTGCATATGGCCTATGATGCTTCAAACTATTTCTATGGCAAAGTACAAGCTTCAATTCCAAAGATTATCCAGTCATTTGCTCAGAAAGTCAACAGTAGACTAGTTTGACCTAAAAGTCAACTCTGGTCAAAGTACAGTCAAAATTCCTGATTTTTGGTCAACATCCTTATTTTGAAGTATCATTCATCATTTGATCAAGTATTGATCATGATTCATCAAGAAAAGTTCAGAAATCAACAAAATCCAAAGTTTCTAAATTAGGGTTTTTGGACTAAAAGTCAACTGAACTTTTACCAGCCATAACTTCCACATGTAACATCAAAAATTTCCCATCCAAAGCTCATTTTGAAGGAAATTTAATTCTCTACAACTTTGTCTTTCACAAGCCAAGTCTAAAAATACTTCATTTGAGAGATATGGATCAAAAGATTATAGGTCCTTTTTGAAAGTCAAACAAAAACAATTTTTTGTCAAAGCCCATATCACCAAGATAAAATCTTCAAATGGAAAAAAGCTTCCAGTGTGGCTTGTAGAGGACATCTTGAGGTTTCCAAAAAGTCCTAGAACTCCTCCATATCTTAAAAATTGAGGGAGATATGCCTTGTCAAAGTTGAACGATTTCAAAGGGGAAAATGTGAAATAAAAGGCTTAAAATTGAACTTTCTTGCAAAGGGACCCAATCCTTTTTTGCCCAATCTTGTTCCACAAGTTATCCAAGACATCCATTCCAATTACCACGAATTTTTGAGATTTATTTGATTTTATATGAATTTTTATTCATTAAAAAAAAAGTGATTAAATTCAAATAAATCAAGTAGAAACCAAAGATTTGATTGAGAATTCACTTATAACCAAATCCAATCAATATTAACTCCAAAAATCAACCAAATTTCGTGCACATTGAAATTGGAAGAGATTGAATCAAGATTGGACCAAATTTGGAAGCTTTCATGAGTCAAATTTTTCCAAATTGCAATTTAAGATTCAACAAGATTCTTTCAAGTTTTATTGACCTAATTCATTCTCCATATATACCTAAAGATGATCAAATGCTAGGGGACGAAAATTTTGCCTCCAAGAACCACCTTCAAGCTCTCAAAAATTCAAGAAAATTGCAAAATCGTTTTTGTGATTACAGCCCAATTCAAAGAGTTTTGAAGATCCAAGAACACTCCTGAAGCATCACTGAACGTTTTGCAATCATCCTCGAGCCTTGAAGCATCAAGAACAATCGCCAATACCTCACGGTTTGACAAACTCTTTCCAATTCCGATTTCATTTTTTTGTGCAATATAAATGAATTTTGATTGCACATTTGTGTTTGTAATGATGTTATGAGTGATTTTGGAAATTTAATTGCGTTTATTTGCTTGTATACAGAATCCACCATTGTTAGGGTTCCAAGCTTTGAATTGAGATTTTCTGACATAGATGAAATTGGACCATAATAAGAACGCAGTCACATTCGGGATGCGATTTTGAGTCGATCCATATCATTATATATTACTTATTCATCGTGTTCCAGGAGATTGATTTGTGCAGGGATAAGGAAGAACAAAGCTTCCACGAAGAAGATGATGCAGCTGGGCGCGAAGGCTGTTTTCAAATTCTGGAATGAATAGTTTTTTATAATTTATCATGTTATGCATTCATATTGCTAACAGCGAGCTAAATTTGGCCTAGTGGTGAAGCAGCGTGTACAAAAGGTGTTCATATGCAAGGGCAGGGGTTCGATCCCTGCCTCTTGCGTTTTGTTTCTTTATTCTTCTATGAATAACCTTGCTTGCAGATTCAGTACTGGAAGCCTACACACGCATATGATGCACCGACAAATCTGAGCCTTCAGATTACCACTCAAGCAGATCCAACGAGCCTAGATACGCAGGTGTATCATGCTCCCTCAACCATGTGCAGCACAGGATCAATCTGAGCCTTCAGATTACCACTCAAGCAGATCCAACGAGCCTAGATACGCAGGTGTATCATGCTCCCTCAACCATGTGCAGCACAGGATCAAACGCTAAGTTTTTCAATTTTTCTTTTATTTTTATTCATTCAATGCTATGTTTCTATTTAATTGTTTTTTTAATTTCTTATTAATTTTGTTTTTTTCTAAAACAATCATAATAACTTATTTTGATAATATTTGTTGAATTTAAATAATTAAATAATTAACTTAATTTAGTTGTAAGCCTACACACGCATATGATGCACCGACAAATCTGAGCCTTCAGATTACCACTCAAGCAGATCCAACGAGCCTAGATACGCAGGTGTATCATGCTCCCTCAACCATGTGCAGCACAGGATCAAACGCTAAGTTTTTCAATTTTTCTTTTATTTTTATTCATTCAATGCTATGTTTCTATTTAATTGTTTTTTTAATTTCTTATTAATTTTGTTTTTTTCTAAAACAATCATAATAACTTATTTTGATAATATTTGTTGAATTTAAATAATTAAATAATTAACTTAATTTAGTTGTTTAATTATTTGATTAGGTTAATATTTTTATTAGTTGATTAAATTAATTATTAGGGTTAGATAAATTAATCAAAAACATACTTTTGCTGATTTAATCAATTTAAGGTTTTATTCCATTAACCATGGTTAACTTGTGCCCTAATCAGGATTGCGAGGTTTGTCAATAGATCCTCCATACACTGACCATATTTCTTTTATCCTTAATTTTCAAGATTAGCCAAGATCCTTCAGCCGCGCGCCACGCCAGATCCAAAAAAGCTAAGTTTCTAATTTCTTGTTTAACATCATTTTATTTTTATTTTTTTAATTAAAATAGGGTTTGCATCAATAGTCAATGAATCCGTAATACACTAACCCTTTTTATTTTTTTCCTTCATTAATTTTCAGGGTTGGCCAACCGATTAAAGCTCAAACCTTCGGTAACCATAAACTTATTCTCCTATTTCTAACCCCGATATTATTACTTATGGCTAACCTATTAATTTGTTGGGTTATCTCATTGCTTTTTCCCCCTCCCCATGATGATATATTTTTTAACTGCTTCTGGTTTGTATTGTTTGGCCTTGAAGGCACTTAAACTGTTACATTATAAATGCGTGGTTAGTAGTTCTAGGGAGTGCAACTCCGAACAAAATTAGAATAACTAAATTACAAGATAATATATCTGAATCAACCACGTGATTGTGCACCCACATACCTTTAAAGGTAACCCCTCTTGTTGCATGTTGCCTGTTGCCTTGTTGCTTTTTCATTACAGAATAGTCAAGTCCCTCGGATTCCGAGGATGCCTCAGCAAATGTTGCCCTCAGTTCATTCTCATCACAAAAGATCATAAGTCACAAAAGATCATAAGTCCCTTCGATGTTGCCTTCGGTTATATGATCTCGTCCCTCGAGGTTGCCTAAGATATGATGTGATAGTCCCTTTCGATTGCTGAGGCGTCCTCTTTGGTTGCCTAAAATGACTGTTCTATCCTTCCCTTAGATTACCTGCCCTCTTTATGGCAGGGACAGTCTTACGGCGAACGATAATTTCGACGACCCTTCAACCTCCAATAAAAGGACTTCCTACCCTCTTATGGTATGGATATCCCTGAAAGGCTAAAAGAACTCTTTAACTTTAATGGTAATTACCTCCTAATTGCTTGCTCTGGTTTAAATCTTTTTCTTACCCTTTATCAAAAACCTTCAAAAAGGCTACGCTTATTTACAAGCTAAAGTCCTTATTTCAAATCTTTTTCTTTATTCATTACACACGCTTTTTTTTCAAACATTTCAAAGTGAGCTAAGCAATTAAGAGCCTATGGAAAACCATGGATGCAAAGGGTGCCTTACACCTTCCCTTTGTATAAATTACCTCCCGGACTCAAAATTTCTTTTAAAGGTTTTTTCTATTCTTTTAGCCTTTCTTTAAATTGGATAAAATAAAAGTCGGTGGCGACTCTTGCTTACCGCGACATTTTCTTTAAAGTCAGTTCACCGTATTACATTATCCAACATGATTATTTCTAAATTGAAGAATTGATTTTTGAAAGAGTTTTTTCTTTCAATGTGATCATTAAATCTCTAGTGAGAAAACTTTGTTCTCTCGATTGTAATATTATTTAATTTAAAATATAATAGAGTTAAAGTTTGACCTAATTCATTTCTATAAAATCGATTAATAATGTGAGAAATGTTATTTTATTAAATTTTTTTTTTTGAAATCTATTTTTAACTTATTGAGAGTTATGTTTTTTTAATACACCTCCTTACGTTGAACTCTATTTTAAATTTAATGTGTGAATATGAATAGTAAATTAAATTATCAATACCAGGAACTTATTTTTTTCAATATTATATAATATTAATGTGATTTAACACTACAAATGAATTATTAATATATAAATATTTTATTATTTCTCAATTATCAATATTGGATTAATATCCTAAAATTTTTAAAATGAACACAAAACTTTCACACGAGCCACATTATTCTTAAACAATTACCAAAATCCATCCACCAAAATTTACCATTTTTTTAATGTAATTATTAAACAATTAATTAACTATAATGATGATGTACACCACCACAGATCTATAGTACTTTGACAATTGTTGCATGTTTCTTTGTCGGGTTTGTGTATAATTTTATCAAAACACATCTTTGATCTTTCAACTAGGTTAATCCAAACTTCTGCTTTTTGTTTTTTACTCATTGATTAACACAGCTTTTAACAATTGATTCTCTGTAACATGTTCTTTGGTAGGTAACAATGTGTACTATTGGTTGGCCTAATTGTCAAAAAGTTAAACTGTTACGGATAAAGCAGTTGAAAATACAATAAACAAATTAGGTTAACTAAGATTACAAGCAAAGTCTAATTACACTTCCTAAAAAAATTAATCATCTATTTTTTTCCCCTTTGTTATGTCATTGATTAGATTAGATTCCTTTATGTGCTCGTGTAATGTTTAAATGTTTAATAGCATGTGCTTTTGATCTGGTTTGTCTCTGTGTGCTTTATGGTTTCTTATAGAGGGTTAATGATGATCATTTTTTTTTGTTTCTTCTACAGTGTCTGGTTTCCAACTAATTTTATTTTAAGATGCTTTTCTTCAAGGATAAGGTAGTGTTTGGCTTGACTTAATTTAAAATTTCTCCTCTTAAAAGGATTTAAAGGATTTTATTTTTTAATCTTTTAAATATGATATTTTCAAATACAATTAAAAATGTTGTAAAATATTTTTTCAAACAAGAAATTATTTTTTTATCAAACAGCTTAACTTTTATTTGTAACTTTATTTTTGACATAATTTTTAAAGTTAAAAAAAGTTAGGACAATCATACCATAAATATAACAACTATATAAATGCATGTGGATGGTTATATATATATATATATATATATATATATATAGATTTTTAAAGTTAAATATTATTTATAATTGCAAAAATATAATTTATTTTTTTAATATATTGTAAAGAAAATGTTCAGAAAAATATTATGTTGTTTTAGTTATTTATTTTTAAAGTTTTGAACTAAAAAAATGTTATATAATAAATTGTTAAAATTTTGTTGAAAATTAATTTAAAAAAAAAACAAACATCAACTTTGGAATCACTCAAATTCAACCACACCCCTCTAAGCCTTTTTTTTTTTCTAACCTCTCTTTAAACCACCCTTTCCCCTCCCTTTCATCATATTCAAATCTCATTTTTTCGATGTAGCTTCTGACTGGTTTAAAGAGTTGTTAGGGCTATGTCGGTGGTTTCTTTGTAACCGTTTTAGATGGTGTTTTTATGGCTATTTCGATAGTTGTTTCGGTGGTTCCTTTGTTCTTGTGAGATATTGGATCAAACTCTAATAGGATCGAAGGGTAGCTTCTTGGTTCGACAATTCGACAGGAAATTAGCATGTTGTCGAAGTCTGTTCACATGTTATAGTCGAAGTATGTTAGACTTGTTAGCATGTCGAATTGAGCTTGCTTGTTATGCCAATTGTTTAAGTTAGCTTGTTCCCTAAGTTAGCTTGTGTAATGAGTCTGTGTGTAAAATCCCATTAGTTTAGTGTGATAGTTTTATTATAAATAGCATACTAGTATCTCATCATTGCACACTGCAAATCCTAATTAGGGTGAGAGAGGTTATTTATTATTCTGTAACACTTGCAATCTTATTTTAAAGAGAAAGTAAAGAATAACATTTTATAACCAATTTCATTGTGTTCTTCTTGCTTCCCCCTTTCCTACCCTTGTGGGTTTCTTTACAAGAAAAACAAACTTATTATACTTTGTTATTGGCATCGATTTCACAACAAATTAGTACGGTGAGCATGGAAAAGAATGCCATCAACAAAGTATGCGATTGCAAACTTCACTGGAGTGAACGATTTCGGCCTGTGGCGCTTGAAGATGAAAACCTTACTAGTTTAGCAGGGTTGGTTAAAAGCGTTGAAGGGAGCTACAACCATGGACGCTGCGTTAACGGAGAAGGAGAAAACGACTATGGTAGAGAAAGCCCACAACACCATCTTATTGAGCCTTTGTGATAAGATTCTCCGACAGGTTTCGAAAGAGACGACGAAGAAGAGTTTATGGTCGAAACCCGAAAGTTTGTACATGACCAAATCGTTGGTCAATTTCCTCTACCTGAAGCAAGCTTGTATTCATACAAGATGAGTGAGGACAAGTCTTGGTTGAGTAGTTGGATATGTTCAACAAGTTGATTCTTGATCTTGAAAATATCGATGTCAAGATCGATGGTGAAAATCAAGCCCTGTTGCTGCTGTGTGCTTTGCCCATATCACATGCTCACTTCAAAGAAACTCTATTGTATGGAAGATAGTCTCTGACATTTGAAGAAGTTCAATCAGCCTTGTATTATTAGGATTTGTACGAACGAAAGGAGCATAAGCCATCTTCGACTAGTGAAGGCCTGTCGGTTAAGGCGAAATTCATAAAGAGAGATGGGAAGTTCGACTAGAAGAAGGGTAAAAGTTAGCAGAAGTTTAATAGTCGTGATGCATTTGGTATTCGATGTTATCACTTTAAGAAGGAAGGTCATACAAGAAAAGTGTGCCCTGAACACCTGAAAGATCATAAAGGTAAGGATAATTGCAACACAGCCATTGTTCAAAATGATTTCGACTCTGTCATATCCCAATTTTTTATCCTAAGATCCCACTTCATTTGCATTAAATTTAATCATGATCATCATTAATCATCTCATATAGAAATCATTCATGCATCATCACTAACCCCAAAAGTACAAGAGACATATGTTTGTTTGCTTACTTCTTTCACAAGGTAGGTGTATTGGATCAAGGAGCTCAAGTAATCAGGGATTTGTGAATCTCAAAGTAATCCAAAATTCTCATAGATCAAGTGATCTCCCTTCATCAATATTCAATCTTAAATGTGCCTCAAATCAAGATCATCAATTTTTAAATTCATCTGGTGCACAAATTAGGGTTTTTTACCTAATCCATTGGAAGGGTTGACTTTTGGTTAAGACATGATCTCTTGCCTTAAAATATGATTCAAAGGTCCTTAAGTACTTCATTACAGCCCATTCATATGGTTCAATTGGATAGAGGAGGTTGATTAATTGATTTTGAAGAAATTGCAGTTCAATTGGTAAAAGTCAATTGTCCAAGAATCAACTTTGACTTTTGGTATTTTTAGTCAAACATGGACTTTTAAGGTCAAAGATCATGAAAATATGATTGTTAGAACCAGTTGATCAAGAAAAATCAAGTTACTTGCAAAAGGGGCATAAGTGGAGAAATTAAAAATTTCACTAAGTCCACAAATTTCATGTTCAAGTGACCTACTTTGAAGGCTTGTAACTTCTTCATCAAGCCACCATTTTTCATGCCCAAAAGATCTAATTGAAGATGATATTTCATATTACAACTTTTCCATAGGAGATAAGTTCCAAAAAATGCATGGATTGGAAGATATGGATTGATCAAAATAGAGTCTCAAAGTTGTAAAAGTTCCAACACTTAGAAAAAGTTTTAAGTGTCAAAAAAGCTTATTTTTTCCTAAGTTGGTAGACATTTTTCTCCTTGATCCAAGTTGAATCTCTTCAAGTGCTCAACATGAAAGTTGTAGAGGGTGATCTAAGCTTTCTAAAAATTCCTAGAGCGTGAATTTATCATGTGTGAGTTAAGAGAATCGAATTTGAGAAAAAGGCACCATGAATTTGTATTAGAGGTCCATTTACATGTTCATGAACAAATCCAAACTAAGGCCATACCTCTATAAACCTTTCTTCAGGCCTACATTACCTCTCAATCTCACCATAATCTGATCTTTACACAAACATTTCATGCATTACACAAGTGTTAGAAGTATTATCCAAGCAACATACCACTTATGGATCAAATTGAAAAAAGTCTCATATCCAAGTACATAAAGCATGCATTTTCCAACTAAATCTTGCTTTAAGCATGGTGATTAAGATTTTAAGCTTGCAAACACTCCGCCAATGTCCTTTGGATAATGACTTGTTCCATTCTATAGAAAATGTCAAGAAGTGAAAGTTTGTTTGTCAAAGAAGGGTTAATGCTGATAGAGAGCTTGGTCTCGAAGCTCTAAAGCAGAAGGAGATAGTAGATTTTCTAAAGACAGTTGGGCTGATGAAGACAGTCTCTGAGCTTGGGCCTTGCTATACAAAATTGGTCAAAAAATTCATTGTGAATCTCTCTGCTGATGTTAAAAATGAAGAAAGTCAAGAAGAGTATATGAGGGTGTTTGTTAGAGGATTATGTGTTAAGTTTTCTCCAAAGGTTATTAATGCATATTTTGGTAGAAGCAAGTCTGCATATTATGATGATATTCCATCTTTGGATCAGATTGCCACGAAGATTACTGGTGGGCTAGTGAAGGAATGACCCAAGAAAAGTGGTATTCCTATTGGGAGCTCAAATGTGAAATATGTTATGTTGAATAGAATTGGTGCAGCAAACTGGAAACCTACAAATCAAAAATCCACTATTACGTTAGCATTGGCCAAGCTAATTTTTCAAATAGGAATAAAGGCCAAGATAAACTTCAGTGAATTTGTTTTTGAGCAAACAATGAGGCATGCTGAATCATTTGCTTTAAAATTACCAATAGCCTTTTCTTATATTATCTTAGGTATCATCTTAAAACATCACCCTGATATTATGAATCAAGGATATATTAAGGGTAAAAAGGTCTTGCCTTTGACTTTTAACAGGAAGCTGTTTATTGGAACACGTGTCCCAATCATTGTAATGCCTCAACACAAAAGTCAAATTGTTAGTGGGAGTTTCTCTCATATTTCCAAAGCCATCAGGAACAACTTGCTTCTTGAATTAAATGAAATCTCTACGGCTCTTCAAGAGGCTATTACTACTTGTATTACCATAAAGGAGAATGTATATGAACTGATCAAAACACTGTCCAAGAAGAAGGAAGATGACAAGGCAGAAGAAATACACAGAGAAGAGGAAAAGAAAGAGTATTTTTCAAGTGATGGAGTAACTGAGAGTGAAAACGAGGAATCTGGAAGTGAAGAAGAGGAGGACAACTCTGAAGATTAAGCTTTCTGATGTGGTCAACCAGGATGTGCCACACATCTGGTCTAACATATGGTGTCTGATGTAGCTTACCGGTAATTAAACAACATCTTTTTAATCTTCTTTTCATATGTATTTGTTTGCCCTTAAATGGGTACTTTTTATTTGTATTGGTGATGTAACTATAACCTTGATTTTCTCTACTGAACCAAGTATCACCAAGTGTTGAATGTCAAGTACTGATGTTCTATCATCATGTTCAATATATATGCTACTAGTTAAACTTGTGTACATGCTAACATACTAACCTATGTGATGACATACCAATATTTCGAAAGAATATCTTTGCCAAATTCTGGAAAAGGGGGGAGTAATGGTCTGTAGGGGTAGCTCTTCTGACTACTAACTACTGATTGTGAGTGAGCTGATCTATGACGTGTTAAGTACTAACTGGTACTAATTGTTCTAGTTTTTTGGTATTTTGTGGAAAGCACACATGTTGAAGCATCTGGCCTGAAATCTGGCCCAAATATGTGTCTGTGTTGATCTGGTATTTGACTATTAACTATTAACTATGTGTGCATGAATTACTAACCTATCATGAATGATTTCATGTTAATTTCATGGGAGCATTATGTGTCAACTGGCTGATGTGTAGAAACTGTTTTGCTACTAATCTAACTTCTGCTGCTGCAAATGTATGATCTGATGGTTTTTTATTTCGTTGCTATTGATGTTTGGTATGGGAAATCTTGGTACTCAATTGTTTTATATTAACTTTATGGGAGCATTATGCGCCAACTGACTGATGTGTAGCAATCGTTTTGCTACTGACTATATGTTGTTGCTACTCTAACTTCTGCTACTACGGGTGTATGCTCTGATGGTTTTTCTTCCGTTGCTGTTGATGTGTGGTATGGTAATTCTTGGTAATCAGTTGTTTTGTGCTTGAAGATTTATTTTTCCAAAATCTTCCAAAGGAGGATATTGTTGGTCCTTTTGGATTGGCTGCATTATCCAAAATAACATGGAGAATGTTTAAGTTGTTTCTGGTGTAGAAAGGACACATGTTTAACACAATGTTCCAACATGCATGCTGCAACATCTGGCCTCTTACAACAGACAGATGGTATTGCAGTATTGGTTCTGATTTGTTCTATCTAATATTCCATCTACAAAAAGATCTATAATTCATCAAGAAGAGTTAATTTGGATGTACATGTGCAACATGTTGAACATGATGCTTCATGCGTGCACTAGAACATTTGGACCTTGTCTGTAGGACAAGATGGATGTTGTTTGGTATGAAATTTATGATTCAGATTCAATAAGATTTGTTACATATTTGCTTGCAATGTTTATGTGATTTGTTTGACACCTGTGAAGATCAAATCAAATTTAAATGGAGATTTAAATTTGAATTTGAAATATAACAAATCATAAATTTTGTTGGAGATTTTCATGGAGCGTATCAAATCCAACAAATTTATCTATTATTCTAGACAAATTTAATTCAGATATCCAAGGATAAAAATCCCATAATACATTGCTATATAAGGAGACTCAATTCTCATGTTTAGGTGTGATTTTTGTGCGCAAGCATTAGGTTCTTTGTGCTAGGGATTTTGAGTATTTTGTTTCTTGTATTCCATGTTAATGTCATCATAAGGATTAGTGTTGAATCTCTCCTGTACACCACTCTATGTTTCAGTAACTTGGCATAGTTGTTGGTTTGTCTTAGTTAAGTTGTAAATTCAACAATCAATAGAGTTGTTATTGAAGTTGATCACTAGAGGCTAGTGATTGAGAGAAAGTGAGAGGAGTTTTCATATTTAGGGAGAGTCATAAATAAAAAATCACTAGGATTAGGAAGAGGAATTGAACATCATAGGGGTTGATGTTCCTATAAGACTAATTGTACTGATTTGAAGTAGTGAATTTCCTTTCTTAGGTAGAGTGCCCTCTAGGCGTAGATGTGGTTTCACCCATGACCAATATCTTGTGTTAGTTTATTGCTTTGTGCACTAGGAAATTAATGGTTTTATTGTTGTCATATAGGTATAACTTGTTGGACCCGTTGTTCCAACATCGTGTCTAATATCTGTCCCCCCAAGAACATAATTTCAGGTCACTCAGTTCTAAGCTCAAAATTCCTAATTCCAAGATCAATCTTCTCAATTCCAAAAAGAATCAACGAATGATTGAAAAAATATTGTATCATTTATCAAAAAACTTGAGATCCGAATAGGATAAATAACTCAATAACTCTCACAACAAGTTCAAGTAAATCCCCCAAGCAACATTGTTATTAATTCTAGAAATCGCAAGAGTGTCAATGTTTTTACCACCATATATAATTCAAAAATAAAAACTTCCAAAATCAGAAATCAAATTGCCCTATCCGCAAAGATTAAAAAGGGAAATGATAAGAAAAAGAATTAGAAGTTTCACAACAAGCGTATGGGAGTGCTTTAAGCCTCACAATTAGAAATCCCATACATTATATCAATGTTACTTTTGTCGCCACCATAATTCAGAAGGTAGATGACTCACATAAAGAAACAAAGGAATGTGGCACACAACCTGAATTAATAGAAGTTGATATAGAAGTTCTAGAACATAATATAACAACTAAAGATGTGAAGATGCAAGAGGAAAAGTAGTATGTTGAACATCACAATAAAAAATCACCAAAACCATATATAAGACTTCCTTATCCTTAGAGATTTGGAAAAAACGAGAAGTTTTTTGAGAAATTTCTTGAGATGTTTAGGAAACTTCAAAGCAACATTTCATTCTTTGAAGCATTTGAGAAAATGCCCATGTATCAATAATTTATGAAAGATATAATCTCTATAAAGATAACAATGGGAGCAAGTAATCTTAATTAATAATTGTAGTACAATACCACAAGGTATGGAAATCCCCATCAAATGAAAAGATTATGGATCTATCACAATTCCATGCATTATAGAAGATAAAACTTTCAAAAAGGCTATAATTGATTTTGGAGCTAGTGGTAGTCTGATGCCATTATCAATCTTTAAGAAGCTCAGCATTGGAAAAGTAAATGACACAAGAATGACTTTAAAAATTGTAGATCGCTTCATAAAGCATTCATATGGGATAACGAAAAATGTGATGGTTAAAATTGACAAATTTAGCTTTCCAATTGACTTTGTGATTGTGGATTTCCTAAAGGTGAAGAGATACCTCTCGTTCTTGGTCGACTGTTCTTTCTTACAATTAGATGCAATATCAACTTACAAAATTGTATTATCACCTTAAGTTTTATTTGTAAGGAAATAACATTAAATATGCCAAAAATCAGGAAGTAAGAGGAAGACAGAGAGAATAGTTATTAAGTAGGCATGATCAAAACTTTTGTCAAAAGCCAAATATAAAGTCTACATCCAAATCTTTTTTCAAGAATAACATCTCAAATGGTGTCATCACCACCACCTCCTCATCCTATAAAAAAAAGACTCAAAAATCCATTCCAAAAGCGAGGCGAAAAAAGAAAAAGTGACATCAAAGTAATACTATAGAAATACATAGTAGCCTACTACACAAAGTGGCATTTTATCTCTTGGAAAAAAGGCGCCCTTGTATCGAAAAGGAAAATTAATGATGTTTGGAAGATGAAGTATCCACTCTAACATGAATGATGAGACCTCAAGTTAATGACGTTAAACAAATTCTTCTTGGGAGGCTACCCAAGAGAGGTATTATTACCATTTATTTAGTTTGAGTTTTACATGATTAATTAAATTTAAGTACAAGTGTCATGTTAACCAAGTCATAAGTTCAGTAGTGTGTGATCTAGAGGCATTAGTATCGAAAAAGAAAATCAATGATGTTTGGAAGATGAAGTATTCACTCTAACGTGAATGATGAGGCGTCAAGCTAATGATGTTAAACAAATGCTGCTTGGGAGGAAACCCAAGGGAGGTATTATTATCATTTTTTTGTTTATGTTTTACATTATTAATTCAATTTAAATATAAGTATCATGTTAACCAAGTCATACGTTCATTAGTGTGTGATCTAGAGGCATTTATAGTTTATTCTTTAAAAAAAATTTAAGAGGGTCAAACGCGTATAGAGTGTCCAAACACCCTTTTCGCCTAGCTAAGCCCCTATAAATACGTGTATAGATCATCTAGACGTTGTTTTGTCCTAAATCTTCCTTGTCAAAACTCATTTAAGGTGTAGTGACACCTTTTCTGCTCCAAGTGCTCAGAGTCTTCTGAATCTACTTCGTGAACCATGATGAACTTCACCATGATACTTAAGATTTTTCTTTGTTTTATTTTTGTTTTAGTTTAGCTTTATTTATATTTTTACTTTATTTATATGTTTTTTTAGATTTGTATTGTTATGTGATGATTCTTAGTACAAATTGTGATTGTCTAAAAAACCAATCAAAGTAGATATTTTATGTTCATATGTATGTCAATCTCCAATTAATTTTTTCATATTTTTTAAAAACTCTAATTTGGTATTATTGAGCTATTTAGACAATTTAGAAGGTTCACTGAAACAAATTGTGAAGCCACACCAAGCTTGATATGCTCTATAGATTGTCTATCCCATACCCAACATAATGAGAGACATAAGAAACCAAATACTATATTCATGATTGAAAGATTTTTGTTAAGTATTACTTATTAAGATCTTGTTTACATTCTTATTTGATTTCAATTGTGATGTTTATACACACCGAGGAAAGTTATTCCTTTTAGCCTGAAGTCTTTCAAGCTAATATTTTTATTTTTATCCTTTATATAGCCCCATTAAGCATGTTTACTGTTTGTTTGTTTTTAACCTTAATTTACAATTTATGGCTATACATCCTTACCTTACTTAGAGTTAGGAAGGTTATGTTTCAAAGATATAATCTAATGTAAGTTTAGGGTTGATGTTGGAACAACAATCCATAAGTTTGGGGTGTTAATTTAAAATTCGAGGAAATTAAGTTCACATGAGTTCATGTTGAAAAGTAAGTGAGTTGAAAAATCAACTGACTCGGAGAAGAAAAAAAAGAATGGGTGACTCGAAAAGTAAAAGTTGAAAAACCAACGAAAAAAAGAGTAAAAGACAAAGAGAAAAAAGAAATAATAAAGAAATAAAAAGGTTGAAAACTTCAACTAAGCCATAAATTTTTTTTACTCGGTTGCAGAAGAAAGAAGTATCCTAAATTTTTTTAAATTAAACATATTCAATGAGAATAATCCATCTAACGTCAAGCTTTAACCTACATTCCAAATATATTCTACCTGAGCCCTAGCCCCATTGTAACCTAAAAGACCTCATAAAGCGTGTCATTACATGTTGTTATCTGAATAGAATTTATTCAAATATATATATATATATATATATATATATATATATATATATATATATATATATATATATATATATATATATATATAATCCATATTGAGAATTTTTTGTGAATAAACCATAAAAACTTGAGAGACTTGGTGAGAATGTGCAGAGATATGGGAGTCGAGATAATATCATTAACTGGAAATGCAGAAGATCGATCAAACTAGATAAAACTATAAAACTTGAAGTATTGGTGAAATAAAATTACAAAAGAGTAAGTGAAGTATGGAACCAATAATACATGTTTTACTAAAGTTGGTATGTTAAAAGAATTTGTTTCAAAAATTGCTTGAGGATAAGCAACAAGTAAGTTTGATATTGTGATTAGTCACCCTTATTACTAAGTTGTATCCAAGTATTTACATCAATTTCATAACTATTTATTGTTTATAATAGTAAATTAAGCAAATTTTGCTATAATAGCTTACAAATTAGGTTTCTAATGATTTAAAGATATTATTTCTAGTAATGTGCCATTTTGAAAAGGTTTAACTTGTTTTGTAAGTCTCAGGAAGTCAAAGGAAGGGATAAAAAAGGAAGGCGGCGGATTTTTAGGAAGATTTACAAATTCTATTTTCAACGCATGTTACATTATGATGTATGTAACTCTTACTGAGGCACGACCGACGACAAATGAAATCTAACATCCAGGGCAACAATTCTCATGAATAATTCAAAGGCTAAATCATCTATGGTCTATAGCATATTCAAGCTTATGTATGTGTGTATGAGGACGTCTAGCCAAGCATACATACGCGTCTGGACCATCCAGAGGCCTGTGTTACTTCAATTGGTTCTTGTGATAATTAAGCATTCAATTCTTTTTGGTTAAATATTATATGTTCTTAATGTATTTTACTCTCTGATAAATTGTAAACAGAAATAAGATTACTTGTTAGAAAGAAATTTCTATAGGTAATATTTGATAGGAGTATTCTTGATAGTTATCACCTTGACCTATAGATAACACTCTAAAACTGTTTTGTTCATGTTAATCAAACACTTAGTTTTATCTGTAATTTACTAATATCCATAAAGAATTAGTTTAAGACTAAATGTTTATTCACTAAGGAATCAAGGACGAATAATCTAGAAAATCAAAAATCATACAGAATAGAAATTGGTTATAACAAAGTTAATTTAAGGTACTATGGAGATTCAAGATCATACTCGCCTCTAGCATATTTCACCATATTAATTTCTACACCATTAAATTTACTATTTTATTTATTGTTTATAAACAAACCAAAGCAAAAACTCTGATCCTTTTGTTCCATTGAAACTTGGCACAAACCATATAATCATACATAGTCTTTGAATTTGACATTCAATACATCCCGATATTATTACTTGCATGATTTACTATACTTGCTAAATTCACAATCAAAGGCATTGGGGTTTCTCCCCTTCATGATTTTATTTGGTGCCTATTGGTTATGTTAAGGTTAAATATTTTTGTTTAAATACTTTTGAAAAATAAATTGCCTATAAAGGATAATAGGTTCAAATGTCAAATTCTTAATCGTAATTTGTTGATGTGCGTAGCAAGATGTTGAAAAACATAAATGTTACATCTATTTTATAGAGATTTACATCTATTTTTTTATCATGAGTTTTTTTTGGTAGTGCTTGATATACTATTTTTAAGTGGTTGAATATTTATAACACATTGACATGTTATATTTTTGATCATGTCCAATATTTATGTGGTCTTTATGTTATAAATTGTCAAAAGAAAAACATCATCTTATATAGTTGACATTCTCTCTAATATTGTCATTTTTAATAGTATCTTATCTAGTCTTATTATACATCTAACACATTATATCTCTGCTACCTTTTTTATTTTGTTTTCATGTTGGTTCTTCAATGTCTAACGTTTCGCCTCATACAATATTGTTTGTCTTGTTGTTGTCCAATACAAGTTTTCCTTTAATTTGAGTGGTACTTTCATGTTGTATAAATCATTTGAGGTCCTCTTCCATTTCAACCACTCAATTTAAATTCAATAATCTACATCTTATTGTATTTCTTTATCGTTTTGTATTATGGATCTATTGGACAATCTAGGGAGCTCAGGAAGTGTCAATGAACCTTTAAGTAATTAGGATATGAGTCACATCTCTTATATAAAACATTTTATCCATTTCTAATCGATATAAGACTTAGTCAATCACACTTGAATCCCAACAATCTCTCACACAAATGTGAGACATTCACATCATTAGCTTTGATCTATCTGTGGAGGAGTCTGGGGAGAGACACAAATTTTAATAAGTTAAACATTCAGAATCCAAAAGACATTTACACCACATATTCACTCAAAACTTTAAGATAACAAAGGTATGTGTCACCTCTTTTATATACTCAACATTTCGTCAATTTCTAATCTATATGAGACTTATCCACTCACACTTGAATCTCAACAAGATTTAACACTATATCATCTATAAAAATAAAAAATGCACTGTGGTGCTAACTCCATGTGTTCTATAAATACATCCGAAACAAATAAAAAAGTAAGGAGTTATAGTTAAAACTTGTTGCAATCTTATTGATATAGAAAAATCGTCAAACTATCAACCTTATGTCCTTGCTCTAATCAAGTCATCCTTTTAGGTATCAAATACCCACATAAAGTATTACTTGTTAAAGGTTTAAAATTCTAAATGTTAAAAGTTTAAAATTCTAAATGTATAAACATATTTTTACATACACCACATTCGCACTGTACCTCTTACCATGTTAATGCTCTTTTTTTAGACATAAATGTTACTAGTACTTCTTAACTTTGAATTTAAAAAAAAAAACACTATCCATCTCTCATAAACTTATTTTTCAATAGAAAATTAGTACTGGCCATTGGTTAAAGTAAAGCGTTCAACTTATTTTGACTTCTTTATCTAAAAATTAGGCCAACCATTTCTTAAAAAAGAATCCTCATTTTAGTTTAAAATTTATTTTGAATTTCAACCTAAATCCACACATTGAATAGTTGGTAGGCAATATTCCATCACCATTATGTCTCCAAGTTCATGAATCCCTATTTGGTTAAACAGATGAACTAGCACTATAGTCTATTTTATTTATTTTATCTTTCCTAATCACAATCTTAGAAACTATTTAGTTTCTCAGATTGCTTTCTAAGTTCATGAATCCCTCATTATGTTAAAAAATGATCTGGAAAGATACATTTTCTTAATCTCCAACCCAAGATACTATAGCACATGGTTGAATAATCATGTACTCAAATTATTAGCAATCAAAATAAGAATTAATGTAGTTTTATTTTCTTGGTGACTAAAAAAAGCTATCATTATCATACAATGAAACTTCTATTTCCCTCAACCAAAAGCCAAGCAAATAAAATACTATTACTTACACGGACAAATTACAAATTTACATTAAATTAGTAATAAGAACCAATATAGTTGTAGCTCAACTAATCAAAAGTGATGTTGGCCTAAAATTGAGACCATGTACATGTACAGAATATTTTTTGTTAGTGATAATAACATTTGGCAGAGAACTACACAAGTTGCCAAAGATTTCGAGCCACTAAACAAATCATTGTTTGTGGAGTATCATTGTAGCAAGCAATAGGAAGCTAAAAGCACACCTATTCATAGCAAAAATGACCCTTTTGTACAAATGACCAAAGAAATCACATGAATGGCAAAATTGGCAGACAAAGAGATTCACCCTTTAGCATTTTGATTGATCAAGAGTGAACTTGAGCCACCAACCAACTCTTGAAATCTCAACCTTTCACCTTAGCAACCAAAAGGGTGTTCAAAGGTCCCACAACATATCAAAATTTTCTTCTTTAAGGGCCCTTCCAGGTTTTTCAACACATGACTTTGCATCTCTTTTAGGGGCCAGCAGATTCTTAGTGTACCAAAAGCCAATTAAGACTTTAAGATCAAGACAAATTCAAACTTGGCCATTTGTTAAGCAGAATAGTGTCACCACTAGTCATTAATCTCAATAGTCTTGATGTTCCTGCACATGGTTTTGACCTCAAACTGCTTTGTTACCTGACGCTGCCCGATTTGACATCACTCTCAAGCCTCCAAAAACTTTGGATCTGGATTCCCCTCACTTCAAACATCGTGCAGTTACACTAAATTAGTTTAAACAATCTCGGCCAATGATTTGAAGATCTTTAACTGCGCCACATAGTTTACAGCAGGCCAATGATTTGAATATCTTCAACTGCGCCATGTAGATGCAGCAGGCGTCCAATAAAATAATGAATCTTGATACTTTTTCCCAACCTAGGAAAAGTCACACTTCAATTCAAACCGGTACAGGTAGCCCGTAATTTTGGAATGATTTTATCCTCCCGTCCCAGCCTGCAGTCACGATAACCATACCCCAGGCGTGAGCGCGGTTGGTGCTCTTGCAAGAAGATTTCAAGAACTTGTATTCGGAGTTGTGCATAAATGATGTTTTTTTAGCCTTGGAGCTTGAAACAGGAAGCTTCTCCTCAGGCCAGGTAGCAGATCCCTTCGGAAAAGACTCCAAGAAATATTCTTGGCCTAAAGAGAAAGATGCAGGTGGAGTGGAGTGTAATTGTAGAGCAGCTCGAGGTGATTTTTTATCCGAGACATTCAACTGTTCATTTTCAGTAACTTGAGGTTTCAAACCATGCCAAGGTACTGCAACGGATGCATTTGAGAAAAACCGCTCACATGACCTAATTTTCTTAGATTTCGTGGCATTAGACTCTTCCTGATCAATGTTCCATAGATATACATTTGAGTCCTCGCATGCGGATAAAATATGTTTCCCGTCTGAAGTAAAGGATGCACACATTGGACTCCCTGTGTTGAGGCCTGAAAATAAAATATAAGGAACCTTAGTGACAGAACATATAATGAAGAGGCTACTGAATCAATAACAAGTATGTAGGGATTCAATGGGAACATACTTTTGTATTTACAAATCACATTAAGCCCATCAAGGATTCTAACTTGTGAATCAGCACAGGTAACCATAACTTTGTTCGAGTCTTGAGGAAGAAACTGAAATAAATAACATATCATCAGTTCACTGAGACATTGTGAAAATATAGATAATCACAAAAATGTTACTTAACACAAGAAGCAAAAGCAAAATACCTGAAAGCCCAATATCCCTCTGCCAGGAAGTTTCTTTTTACCAATTAAGCATAGTTGAGAATCTAACTGCAAGTGATTATCTGGTTCAACCAAAAACGAAAAAAAGATGAGTTAAGGACCTTGCATGAGCCTTAAATGATGTTGTAGTTAAATGAGTAAGACAATCACAACATTTAAATATAAATCAATTAACGTTTTGAGGTATACTGAATCTTGTTAAAGATCATACCTGATATTTTATAAAACCGACAATTTCCTGCCAAAGAACCAACAATCCCTCCCTGTTATGCATCATACTATTCAAATGAAATCATTTCCTTTATAGCATATGTTCAAAGTAAATTGAAATTGTTATTTTAAAATAATACCTGTCCATCGGGCCGATAACATACTGCAGTCACTATATCTAGGACATCAGTCCAGTCAACAACCTGACAATCAGGAATTTCCCATATTCGCACTTTCCCGTCTATGGATCCGCTAATGAAATAATCTTCATCCACAGGATTGAATTGTATACATGTCACTGTACAACACCATCAAATACAAATATATTGTGAGACAAAATGTTATGATCAAACAAATTATGATAACAATTGAAGAAGCCTGAAAAATCGGAATAGAAATGCAACAAGGGCGCACCATAATTACTGTGTGAAAACACTTTCAAGCAATGCTCATGATTCACTTTCCATAGTCGGACAGTTTTGTCAACCGACGATGAGAGAAGATACTACATAAGATGAAGAACCGATTAATTTTCCATTAGCTTCGTCTATATCATTAAATTAAACAACTTAATGGTTAACAACATTTACTCACATTCTTCTTTGACCAAGATAGATCCAAAACTTCACTACTATGACCACGGAACTCGTGCAATGGTTTTTCCAGCAACCGGAAGATCTTAGGCGGGAAAACGACACAAGCAGAATCTGATGTTTTCCTCATGCTCTTCAGTTGGTTAAGTTTTTCCTTATCCATAAACAATGGTGTCAATTGAGAAAGATTATTCACCGTAAAGTAAATGCATGAAGGGTCAATTTCTGGAATGTGAATTTCATTACATCTATCCTCCTCAACTACTTGCCACACACGAACTACACAATCTTCTCCGCCAGTGGCTAGATACTGTCCATCGGGACTGAATTTCATTGTCAAAATTGAACCTTCGTGCGCTTGGATATCTTGCCTCAAGTAAAGTGAAGAAAGCTCCTTGGTTTTTTTCTTACTTTGACGGACCTTTACTTTCTGAAGCCTACACCCTGACCCTGAGACTGACATTCTCCCTTCTCCTCTCCCATTATGATCATCGCCTTCCCCTTGTGTATCAACCATGCACGTCATCGATCTCAATCTTCTTAACCAACCCCTTTTCACCCTATTTAAGATTCCAGTAACCGCATCACCATCTGAATCCTCAAAATCTCTACCTACCATTCCTTGAGAAGGAGACACCCCCGAAACATTAACATTCACGGAATCCTCAGATTTCCTAGCAACCACCAAATGATCTGAATCATCATTCACCTTCACATGCTTCTTTTGTTCCTCCTTTTTATCGACATTAGTCCCTACTCCTATCTCCAAACTTTCATTTTGACATGGTAAGTTATTACTATCCTCCTCTGAAAAACTCATACTAGAGCAACAAGACATCAACAACCGACTCGAACTAAATTCCTCTTCACAACCACTACTTCCTCTTACTCTATCTATAATCTCTTCCTTCTCAACATCCAATAAATTTTCAACAACAATTCCATCTAAACTCATTCCCATGCTCTTCATAAACTCCCCTCTTCGCTCCCTCACACTCCTCGGTCTCCGAATCCACACATCATAATCAAAATCAACAGATACACTTCTATCATTATCATCATCAGAATTTGCATACCCAATTGACAAAACATCCTCTTGAGCATCAAAAAACTGACAATCCTCATCTCCACTGAAACTACCCATAATTATCAAAGTTCAACCCATGAAAATTGAAAAAACCCTTCAGGGAAACAACAAAACTTCAACCACTTGGAACAAGTCAAAATCCAATTTTTCTCTTCAAACGAAGCCACCCAGATCATAAACTATACATAATAAAAAAAACAGCACAAAAACCAATATCAGCATAAAACAAATATAAACATTATAGTACCAATTTAAACTAAACTAAACCACACAACAAACAGAATAAAACAATTTAGTTAAACAAATAGTAAACAGAAACCAAGAAATTCAATCCAATCCACATAGATCCCAATCCATACATAAAAACCATAAAACCAAGTCCTATACAATAAACAAACATTGAAGGATAAAAATAGAAACGAAACGGTGAAAAGAAGATAGAAATGAGGAAGTGTGGTTACTTACACGTTGCAGAACATGGTAGTTTGGAAGAGAAGAGGAATAAAAAATGGGAAGGAGTATGAAGAAGAAAAGGAGAATAGAAAGAGGACATGTGTAGTGTGTGTATATATGGGTGCGTGTGAATATACTGTTACAGTGGAGAGAGAGAGAGAGAGAGAGAGAGAGAGAGAGAGAGAGAGAGAGAGAGAGAGAGAGAGAGGTGGAAGATGAAAAATCGTTGGTTTTTAATGGAAGAAACGAGAAAAGTTTGGTAATAAAACAAGAGTAAAAGAAAAATAAAAAGGAAATACTAAAAGGTTTGTGTCTGTTTGGAGAGCAATGTGTCTGTGTGGGTGCAGTGTAGGGATGTTACGTGTGCGCGCATTTTATAGTCAATAACTCAATATAGAATAGTTGATTGAGATGAAATATAATAAATAACAAAAAATAATAAATCATTTAAAACAAAAAGATATTGAAAATGAGACCGTTAATATGGGACGGTGGGAGAAATTTACAATTTTTCTTAAGAAATATAATAGTGTGCAAAATTAACTTATAATAGTGACACATCTCGACTAAGTCTATGTGTTCGTATTAATTAAAACAGAAAAATAAAAATTCTTAAAATTGATCAAAATCTATGTTAGAATAACTAGAAGAACTCCACTTTTTAGGTTTGAATTATCTTAGATGCAAATTATTTTTGTGTTGAATTAAGTTTATGAATGAACAGTGAAATTGATCTTCTTGAATTAATTGATTGCAAAATTGAATACCATAATTTAAAAAAAAAATGAATTTGGTATCTATCTCATTAAAATCCTTGCTAAAAACTTCAAAAGGATAAATATTGTTGAGGGAAAAAAATACATAACTAACCATAAAAGAAACAACAAGGAAAAAAAAGATAATTTGACAAAGAGCAACGTCAACATAATCTTAATTCAACAAATCCTAATATATTTCAATTAGAATGCAAATTGGGGCATAAGCTAACAAAAGCGACATATTATTGTTAAAAGTCAATAAAGAATTGTTGTGATATAATTCAAGTTGTGTAGTCAAAGTCTAAGTTAATTAGGGTTTGTTACTTAGTATATAAGTTAGTTGTATATAAATAGACATTATGTAATTCAGTTTTTAACATTCAATAATATTAATCTTTATTCTTTATTATCTCTCTCTCCTCACTAAAAGTGCATCACGTACTAACAAATTGGTATCTAGAGCTTTGGTTAGATTATTGATTGTGTTTCCAAAAATCACACGTCGGTGATCATGTGTCCGGGATCGTGGGTAGTTTAATCAATTGCTGCAAAGATGAATGGCACCAATGGCATTCTAAATTCTCTTTCAATCCTTGACAGTAAAAATTGGAACCAATTGAGCAAGTTGATGAAGTTTTTGTTTGGTTTTCATGAAACCCATGAAGTGGTCAATAATGGCATCCCTGAGCTTGCTGACAACACAATCGATGCTCAGAGAGTCAGTAATAAGGATGCGAAGAAGAAAGCTTGCAAGGTTGCGTATTGTATTTAATCTGCAGTAGATTCGGCGAATTTTGATCGGATTTCTCATGCTGAATAGGCGAAGGAGGCATGGGATATTCTTGTCAAGTATTACAAAGGAGGTGAAAAAGTCAAAGTCGTCAAATTGCAGACTTTGCGATGATAGTATGAATTACTGCAGATGGGGGAAGATGAAAACATTGCAGACTATGTGTCGAAGGTGCAAAATCACGTCCATTTCATGAAGGGTTGTAGGGAAACCCTAATTGATATGATGATAGTTGAGAAGGAAATGTGTACGTTGACCTCTCACTTTGATCATACTATCGTAGTTATTCAAGAATCCAACAATCTTGAAACCCTAAAACTAGAAGATTTGGTTGGTTCGTTAGAGGTGTATGAGATTAGGATTGTCAAGAGGAAAGGGGTTTAAGATTCGATACAAGCACTATAGGCTCAAGCATGGAAGAAGCATGGTGGTTCCAACAAATTCAAAGGAAATGGAGACAAGACTCGGACCAAGAAGTATTGGTCGAACCCTCAAAAGTATAAGGTCGATGATAGGGCTTTTGAATTCTCGAAAAGAGGAGAAGGAAAATCCAATAAGAAAGACAAAGAGAAAAAAAGGCGTGCAATGCTATAACTGTGAAAAATGGGGTCACTTGGACAAGAATTGTTGGCACATGAAAGACAAGTGAGCGACAAAAGGAAAGGACGAAGGAGCAAACCTTGTACGTCAAGATTTTGATGATTTAGTGCTCATGGCTGCACTTGCAGATAAGTATGTCGACTCCAAGAGCTGGTTCCTCGACTTAGGTTGCTCGAATCACATGACTTGTCGAAAAGTGTGGTTATCAAATTTTGACGAGTTGAAGAAGAGAAAGGTCAAACTTGTTGATAATAGCTCGTTGCAAGAAAAAGGTACTTGCGACATAGTTATTCAAAGGAGTAATGGAGCAAAGGCTATGATCAAAGATGTACTATATGTACTTGGAATGGAGTGCAATATACTAAGTGTTGGACAACTAGTCGAAAAAGAGTTCTCAGTGGTTATGAAAGATGGAGCCTTGGAACTATTTAACACAAGGAATAATGAAGTCGAAGAAATTTCATTTATTCTAGTCAAAGTCAAAGCAGTTGCTAACATTCCCGACACAATCGAAGTTGAAGAGGATGTGGCTAGCACAAGCAAAACCCAAAAGAACTAGAGTTCATTCAACAAGACTTCAAGACTATGAAGTGACTAGTGAGGATGAATTACACCAGATGGAGAATTAATTCATTTTTCTTTACTAGCAGGTGTTGAACCAATCAACTATAGTGAAGCTTTAATGAATAAACAGTGGAAGTCATCTATGGTCGAAGAGTTACAAGCAATCGAAAGAAACAACACATAGGAGTTAGTCGAATTTCCAGCACATACAAAAGTTATGGAAGTGAAATGGGAGTTCAAGTTGAAGCACAATGTTGATGGGTCGATAGCAAGACATGAGGTGAAATTGGTAGCACAAGGATTTCTTCAGAGACCAGAACTCAAATACTCTGAAGTATATGCACCATTCACAATATTGGAGACTATCAAATTAGTGGTAGCCTTGGCATGTAAGACAGGTTGGTTGAAATTTCACATAGATGTGAAATCAACATTTTTTAGTGGACCTTCAGATGAAGAGGTATATGTCACACAACCTCCTGGAATTTTGATACATGAGGAACCAAGGAAAGTGTACAAGTTACACAAAGCGCTCTAAGGTCTTAAGCATGCACCTCGGGCATGGAACAGGAAGATCGACTCATACTTAGTCGAATTGGAATTCGTCAAATGCGAGTCTGAGTATAGTGTCTATGTTCATGTTGTGGCACAAGATATAAAAATCATCAGCTTATATGTCAACGACTTACTAATAATTGGAAATAGCTTGGAGAACTTATCGAATTTCAAAGAGTTGATGATGAGGGAATTTGAAATGTCAGATTTGTGAAACTTATTGTACTCCCTAGGTATGGAGTTTGAAATAACTAAGAAAGGTATGGTGTTGCACCAAAGGAAGTATGTCAAAGATATACTCAAGATATTTAGGATGGATGATTCGACTCCTGCATCTTTGCTTGTCGAACCAAATTTGAATTTGGAGAAGCATGGAGAGGAAGACAAAGTCGACGTAACTTTGTTCAAACGAATTATAGGATCTCTAAAATATGTGTGCAACAATAAACCTGATATAGGTTTCTTAGTCGGATTAGTGAGAAGATACATGAGTAAACCAAGGGTGTCATACATGAAGGTTGCAAGAAGAATCCTGGGATACTTCAAAGGATCGATAAACTATAGAATTATATTTCGACGAGACTCTGAAAGAAAAGAAGCTACAGTTACTTGCTATTCAGATGTTGATTGGTGTGGAGATAAGGAATATCGAAGAAGCACAGCTGGTTACTTCTTTCAAGTATTTGGCGCCTCAATCTCATAGTGCTCGAGAAAGCAACATGTGGTGGCATTGTCATCGTGTGAGGCTGAATATATAGCAGTATCTTATGTTGCGTGTCAAGCAATTTATATCAAATATGTGCTAAAAGAAATGAAGTTCGAAGTGAAAAAACCTCTAGTGTTGCAGATCGATAACAAGTCAGCCATAAATAGCAAAGAATTCAGTTCTTCATGGAAGGAGTAAGCACATTTTAGCTAGATTTTACTTCTTAAGGGTGGAGGTAAATTGAGGTGAACTTAAAGTAAGGCGTTGCTAAAGTGAAGCACAGTTGGCCAACATTTTCACCAAATGGTTGAAGATTATCAAATTCCTGAATTTGAGAAAGAAATTAGGAATAGTTTAGATCGACTATGAGTGTCGTATGATCGACAATTTGGATTATAGGGGGTATGATGTGATATAATCCAAGTTGTGTAGCCCAAATCCAAGTTAATTAGGGTTTAGGGTTTGTTTCTTAGTATACAAGTTAGTTGTATATAAATAGACATCATGCAATTTAGTTTTTATCATTCAAATAATATCAATCTTTATTTTTTATTCTCTCTCTTTCTCTCCTCACTAAAATTGCTTCACGCACTAACAAAAATTTTATTTGCATACCAGTTGTCTTCTTCAAAAATATGAGAAGTGTAAAATTGCATGTTTTTTTGTTCTTTTCCTACAATTCAACCATTATTTCTAAGATGCAAGGTACAATATTAGATTTGTTAAGAGACATAATAATCAGTTAAGAGTTACACTCTAACCATATCCTACTCTTATTTTCCATATAAGTTATCTTGATAACATTCATCAACCCATGGAGTTTTGCTTGAAGAGAAATAGTAGTAAGTATATTGATGACAACGTCTAGACAAAATTAGCATTTTTCAGAAAATCCCTCTACAAGTTGCAACGTCTAGACAGTTCTTAGTAGTACCATCTATAATACATTTGATTTAGATGAGCATGAGTATATCATACCACCTTTTAATAAAAGGAGCATTAGGTATATGGACATTGAGAAATAAAACTTTTACAAATCGCAAATTCTTGCGTGTCCTAATAAGAGGGCTCTTTTTATAATTTCTAAATAGAAAAGTGTTAGAACACACAAAATCAGTAGCACACCGCCAATTAAGATAGACATCATCAAATAATTTTTTGTTTTGACAATATTGGATACTGTTGTCTTGTTTATTGCATTGTGTTGACTATGATTTATTATAAAGCTCAATCATCGTAGTATGTTATTAGTGTTCATTTGCATAATAAAAATGGAAGCAATCCAATACTAAAATTGGCTTGAAATCACAATAAGAAAAATAAATGGTTGTTAGATTCCGCGTGCTTTCACCGTAAGCTATACATGAAGATTGTTTTACTACCAGCAACTCTTAAATTTTCATAAGTGTTATATTTTCTTCTTTGTTCTTTAGGTTCTGAAATGAAATATTTGAGTGTTGATAGTGTAGACAGATCCGAAGTTAGTGACATTAAGATTTTTGAAGCTATCACACCAGAATTTTTAGGTACCCTTAGATGTTTAGGTTTTCCCAACCATAAGTTAAAGTTAAAGATATGTAGGCCTATAATGTTGATGAGAAATTTAGATCATGCTGAAGGCTTATGTAATGGTACAAGACTTATTTTGACAAAGATGGAAGATCATGTTCTTGAGGCAAAAATATTGGAAATATCACTTATATTCCAAGAATGATTATGTCACCGTCTGAATCTCCTTGCTCATTTAAACTAAGTAGAAGGCAGTTTCCTATCATTGTTTCATATGCCATTACCATTAACAAGTCACAAGACTAGTCTCTGGACATAGTGGGATTGTGTTTTCCTCGACCACTTTTTTTCTCATGGCCAACTGTATGTAGCAATGTCAATAGTTAAGAGCAAAGAAGGATTGCAAATATTGATCAAGGATGACAATGGGAAAACATGGTCAACTACAACTAATGTTGACTTCAAAGAAGTTTTTCAGAAATTTAGAAGGTACAATATTTTATACTTTAATATATTAAGTGGTTGGTTAAATGAGGCTTATAATAGTGAGAATCATAATTTCAAACATAATAAAAACAAGTAAAATTGAGATAAGATGATAATTTATTACTTACAACTATTACAAGAGAAAAACTTCTAGTTATATTTCCCCTAACATTCCTTCTTTGAGCATAAACTACTTCACAGTTTGAAGACAACAGTTGTTAATGGGAACAAATTTTAAGCGTAACACCCTTTATCATTTATTGTACCAGCTACCAATATAAAGCCTATAATTTTGCTATGCCTTCATATTAAATTACATTACTTTTTAACACAATATATTTTATTATATACAAGAGTGTGGAAACACATCAAATATCAACATATAATTCACATTCAAGTCTCTCATCAACCTATAAATGACAAAATCATATTAAATACGATATGTTATTATTGTTTCTTTTAAATTACTGATCTAGTCGTTCTTTTTTGTGCTCTCACACTCATTGCATGTTTAATTTGTTGAGCCTATACAAACATCATAACCACACAGATCTGAGGCTACTGCTTTAATATGTGAAAGGAAAATGTTTGGAATAGAGATGCTTAAACAAATATGGTATTGGATACTTTCATATATTCGAACCCATATGCTTAACATTCCTTTTATGTTATATATTTTTGCCTATTACGTAATATACCACTTTTAAATGTTACACTTATGTATGTATTGCTTTACAAATTATCAACACTTCACATCATTGTTATATTGTATATACAATTCATTATTTAACGTATCCACAGTAAAGTGGATTACAATGTAATAAAAATATAAGTAGTATAATATAATTTCAAAAGCACTTAATTCATTGAAAGGACTTCACTGATTTTTAATATAATAATATAATATAATTTCAAAAGTACTTATAATATAACTTGAAAGTATAATTAAGAACATAATATATAATAACAAAATAAGATATTCATTGAAAGGAAATACTTCATTATATAATACTATTGACATTGTAAACATAAAAGAAATAAATTACATAATAAAATGAACAAACATAATAGTAGGAGGATAGACAACAATACACATCAGAACATCTCCAGCCCTAAAAAAATTATAACGAACATACGCATAGCAACCACCACAGATCTTTTTCTCCTTCTCCAACTTAGCAGTCTTGACAACATAGGGTAGACATGTTTTGTGTCAACAATGTTGATCTCTGTTTGGTTGGGCATTAAGCATTCTTCAGCCACATGACGAGGAAAGTGTTACAATGCATTTATAAATCAAAACCATGATCAAAACTAGTAACAAACCCGTGCATACGCACGAGTTCTGATTTCGTACGTGCATTTATTTACCTAATATATTTATTTTAAATCAAAATCAAAATTTAAATCAAAATTTTTATATCATAAATACCATTATTTGTATATAAAAATGAGATCAATAATAAATTTTTTCCCGTATACAAATATTATTTATGTTTATGTATCATTTAGAAAAATATCTGGATCAATAGTAAATTTTCGTATATAAAAATATTTAAATTAATAATAGGTTTTTTCCCGTATACCATTTTAAAATCAAAATTTTTTGGATCACAAATACCATTTTTTATATATAAAAATATTTATTTCATTAAATTTTTTCCCATATATAAATATTATTTCTATTTAGGTATCGTTTGTAAAAATATCTGAATCAATTGTAAATTTTCTTATATAAAAATATTTAAATCAATAATAATTTTTTTCCCGTATACTTTTTTTGAATAAATTATAAATACCATTTTTCATATAAAAAAAATTTAGATCATTAATATATTTTTCCCATATACAAATATTATTTATATTTAGGTATCGTTTACATAAAAATATTTAGATCAATAATAGTTTTTTTTCCCGTATTTCTTTTTTGAATAAAATTTCTTTGGATCATAAATACCATTTTTTCGTATATAAAAATATTTAAATTAATAATAGATTTTTTCCCGTATACAAATATAATTTTTGTTTAGGCATCATTTACAAAAATATCTGAATCAATAGAGTTTGATACTAATAGAATTTGACTATAAATAATAGTAATATGTTACAATTGAATAAGCAATACACTTTTTTCGTAGATATATATATATTTCTCCCATTTACATTGATAACATATATTTATGAAATAACATCAATAACAAATAATTTTTTTAATATTTAGTTATGCAAACATTATTTTAATTGTATAAGCTTTATTAATGACATATATTAATATAATAATATTTTAAATCATATAAATTAAAGTTAATGATAAGTGACACACATTTTTGTATTTTATCCAATAACACAGCTTTTCAACTATATTTTTAAATTCATTTTAATAGAAATAATTTTTTTAAACTAAAATTACTATAATTTTGTTAAAAAATATTGTATCTTAAAATAAAAATAATTTTAAATTATATTTCTTTGTTATTAATATTTAATTACTTAAGTTAATTTTTAAAAATTAAATACTATTTTAAATGTAAATTAATAATCATTTAAAGTGATCATAATAATCTTTTTATTAAAAAATAATTTATTGAAATATTTTGATTAATAATTTATTAGAAATAATAATAATAAAGTAATAAAAAGTGAAAAGTGAAAAAGTGAAAAGTGAAAAAGTGAAAAGTGAAAAGGTGAAAAATGAGTAAGAAAGTGAGAAGTGAGTTGGAAAAAACCAACAAAAGGCATTTTTTGCCCCCAAATTATTAATTTATACTAAGATAACAAAAGGGTATTTTTGCGATTTCTAGAACAACAAATTTTCTTATATTATAGATTAAATCTCAATACTGATGCATGACAATAAAATTATGAATTTAAGAATAATTACGAAAATATTATTCCGCTTGGACACTACAACACTGACATAGTATTGTAATGAATAGCTTTGTGTATTGATCAAAGGATCATTCAAATCTTCAATCACATCTTCCTCACCTTCATCATTAAGAAAGTCAATGAACTCCACCTTGTTTTGTGCCTCATATCATCATGTTGGTAGTAATTTCTCATAAACTCTACCCATTGTTCATTAATCCTTGAAAAAATAAAACATGCTAATTTTAGTTTCATACAAATAACTTATTTATAAACATAACATGCTAATATCAGTTTCATACAAAAAACAAGAACCTGACTTTTTCGTACACAATGTCAGCAATAAAACAAGAAACTTAGGTATCACTTGAAAGTATTGATCCACTTGATGCAGACATTTTCCAAATACGGAGACACAACAAAAGAAAAATACAAAATTGAAGTTTATGTTTATTCTTCGTAACCTCTTACAACCTCTATATATTTATATATATGATATTTGCATGCTATAGAGTATCAAAACCTAACTCAATTAGCATTCAATAGAAATCAATTTCAATTTTAACTGATCAATTACATATAAATTATAATTTTATACTAAATTAATATCAACTTATTTCGGGAAAAAAACGGAAACATTGGTCTCAATACATAACTAGATATTTTTATATTAAATAAATATTAGTATATTATTTAAAAAATGTAACTTCTTTTTGGCGGCCTTCGCCTCTTCACACGCCACATGTACTCTCAGTATTTTCAAACTTTCTCTCTGTTGTACCCACGTTCTCCATTTTGGTTGCATATGTCTGATTTCTGATTAGCTTGTACGAACATGCCTTCGACTGGGCCTTCTTTTCGTATTGGATTTCTCAAATCTTAAGGCCCAATCGAATTCTTCAATCTTCAGGCCTAATAGATTTTCTTATCTTATCTTGTGTTCCACACTACTTTCATACTCCCTTGACTGGATTTCTCTTCCTATTGAAATCTCATCCAATAGAGCGGCAAGGTGGTTGATGGGTAAATTGACATCACAACAATTTTAATTCAAGTTGAATATTGTTGAAGTATGTCCTAAAACCTTAAGTGATGAATAAAAAGAAAATATATTTTAAGATGATAAAAACAAAAAATCCGTAAAAACAGTCAGGTAATTATTTGGCGGCGGTGGCGCTGGAATTTCACGACAGTAGTCCAATGGTCGGAAGCAATGAAAGACGGAAGCAAACAATGGTCATTGGAAGAGTCGGACAACAACGGTAGGGAAATCAAGCTCAGTGGAAGTGTGACAGAGCTTTGATGGTGGTTTGGGTTTTTCAGTCATCCCATACAGTTTTCTCGATTGAGTTTTGGCCTTGTTATGGATCCGTTGGATTTCACCAGTTATAAATATGTATCTTGTGCATTCTTGTTATCACAACCATCACAACTTTAGAGCTGAAGACACATAAAAGGGTTTGAGAATATTAGTGGTAATCTTAGAGAGGAGACAATAAATTTCTAAGGGGGATTGAAAAGCACTTTCAAACACATTGTACTTGTGTGATTCATAAAAAGAGAGTTGGAGAGATTGGGAAACACTTGGTTTAAATATAGGGTTTGTTGATATACTACCTCCGGTCCTATTTATAAGAAAATATTCTCTTTTTAGATACATTGAATAAATAATGTATCTGGAAAGAGAATCTTTTCTTATAAATGGGACCAGAGGGAGTATATATATATATATATATATATATATATATATATATATATATATATATATATATATATATATATATATATATGTTGGAAATTTTCTAATTAATTAATCAAAACTTTATTAATTCATACTCAATTCAAGATGAAATAGAAAGCGAAAGCGTACCTTTAGGATCCATGAAATGTTAATGAGATGACAATGATCTTAATAGGATAATGACCTTCCAATTGTAGATTCCTTAATTTATTAGTTTCCCTTTCAATGGGATAAAGAGAATAAATATTTTATGATATTTTCTAGTGTCTACAATTGAGGACCATAGCCCCTTATTTATAAGAATCACATGCCTTTTCATGAAGAGTCATGTTTATTCAAGTTTAGAATCTCATGCCCTTCCATGAAGGGTCATGATTATTCAAGGTTTCTTATTCCAATTTTACCCATCACAGAAAATAGAAATAAGACTTTTGGTATCTACACAATATTTTTCATGACAATTGCATCATTAGCCATAAACTTTACATTAAATATATCACTTTAATTTGGCTAATTAAATAATGGTCCTAACACATTAATTTATTACATGTATGATCCCAAAAATTCTTACAATCTCCCATTGGTCATATATGTATCCTTATAAATGTGTTAAACTTTATGAGCTCAAAAGTTTCCATTATAAATTTTGGACATATCCTTATCTCGTCCATTAGTTACATCAACATATAGGACCAAAGCGGTTTTCATTATATCAATCATAATTAAACCCATCAATGATCACAAATATAAACACAACTAAATGACATAGATTAATCATGAAATGTGTAGCATGAAAATCACATGAAGGTGATCAATACATGTCAATTTTCAATTGGTCCACCTTACTTTAATGAAATCAATATTATCATACAAAGTGCAATAAACTGAATAACTAAGCTTTATTTTTTATCAGAATATAATATAAATATATAAGTATGTATTTATATAACTATCAAACATAGAACATAATTGATAACAATGACTAACTCCCACTAAACCAAAGTTCTTTTAATTGTATAACACCCATGTGAGCAGCGCGCTCATGAAAGGCATTGGATGGAAGCCCCTTTTTCATAGGGTCCGCTATCATGGAGTTTGTCCTTAAATGTTCTATAAAAATTTGTCCACTTTGTACTCTCTCCGACCAAATTAAGCAAGAAGAGATATTAACACCAAATGCACAAGTAAGTCACCCGACAACTAAAGCTTTTGTGCCGTAAGTTTATTGGAAGCAATATTAGACATTTCCATAATAGACTTTCTTATGTTTCCTTTATAGAAATCAAGCTTTGAAGAAGTGTGTTTGTTTCCACTTTATCGCTTTTAGCAAAGCGCTTTTCAATTTCAGCAAGGAAATGTTTAGCACTTGTTATTTCTTTAGATATAGTATTCCTGAATGCCTCTGAAACGCCGCACTTTATGATCAGAAGACTCATGCGATTGGAGCGATTCCACTTCTCATAATTTTCCTTTCATTAAAGGTACTGAAGTCTATAGGAGAAGGGGCTGATTTATCATTAATGCAAGGTCAAGATTCATGCAACCAAAAACAATTAAAATGTTTTTCTTCCGGTCCTTAAATTTGGCACCATTAAAAACTAGAGCTAACAATTTGAAATAAATCATAAATAAACTCAAATAATATATGCTCAAATAATGTCATAACTCGTCTCAAGATATCTAGTGCACCATCAATATCAAGTCTTTAGACAATAATATTAATTGCTAGTGATACTCTTGTTATAACAATCCATCCAACATTGATAATAAAACATGTCAAATAATAACCTCCTCTTTGGATTGATTTATCATTCACATCTGAAGTCTTAAAATTATCACATGTTTATCATTACAAGTGTGTGTATATAATCATGTCAAATATCAATTTTCCTTTGAGTCAACTAATATTCACATAGAAACATATACACTAAAATTCAACATTTCTCATGATCAAATCCATAAAAGAAGGATCACTTTGGTGATTTCTAGTCTCAATAGAATCATTTAAAATGTCAAATAACTTTAATTTAAAATTATGACAAATTAATTTAATTAAATTTCTTAAATATACCTATACCCCATATTAATTTTTATTAATAATATAGATAGAATTGTGTTGATATTATCTATATTTATAGTCAAAACTACCATCTCTTATTCTAATAAGAACGAAAAAATTCACCGTAACTATATATATCAGGCTCATCATAATTCATACAATATATTCTTAACTCCCAAATACATCAAAAACAAATTAAGACCTACACAGCCATATCAATAATTATCCCTGGACGATGGGAGCCATTACCAGCATTTTATGTAAGAATCAAAGTTAACTATATAATAATTAACTACAATCCGAATAAAGATAAACAAAAACTAAATTATCCGTTATTCCATTCTAAACCAAATTATTTGTAGGATAAATATTATAAACAATAATATTCTTGACAACATCGGAACAAAAAGAAAAACAATTTTAAAATCCAAAGTTCAAAATTTTAAAAAATTCAAACATGAATCAAATATGGATGGCTTTGATACCACTTATTGAAAATTTTCTAATGAGTTAATCAAAACTTTATTAATCCATACTCAATTCAAGATAAAATAGAAAAACAGAAGCGTACCTTTAGGATCCATGAAATGTTAATAAGATGACAATGATCTTAATAGGATAATGACATTCCAATTGTAGATTTTTTAATTTCTTAGTTTCTCTTTCAATGAGTTAAAAAGAATAAATATTCTATGATATTTTCTAGTGTCTACAATTGGGGATCATAACCCCTTATTTATAAGAATCACATGTCTTTTCATGAAGAGTCATGTTTATTCAAGTTTAGAATCTCATGCCCTTCATGAAGGGTCATGATTATTCAAAGTTTTTTATTTCAATTTTAACCATCACAAAAAATAGAAATAAAACTTTTGGTATCTACACAATATTTTTCATGACAATTACATTCTTAGCCATAAACTTTACATTAAATAGATCACTTTAATTTGGCTGATTAAATAATAGTTCTAACACATTAATTTATTACATGTATGACCCAAAAATTATATATATATATATATATATATATATATATATATATATATATATATATATATATATATATATATATATATATATATATATATATATATATATATATATATATATATATATATATATATATATATATATATAATGAAGTGGTTTAGGGTGAAATTAGGAGATTACTTATTGTATGTATTAATGAAGTCGGATTAGGGGGGTTGTTGTCTCCTCTAAGACCATACAAGTCGAAGAAAGTCAAAAGAAGGTGCCAACCATTGTTTCCAATTAATCCAACAAGATGCTTTTATTTGCTCATTAACACTTTATAATCGTTTATTTTAGCCACTCTCAAGTTTAACTTCAATATGTTTGGTATTTGTCTAATTATGCTTGATGAAAGTGTAAAAGCAATATAATTATATGATAAAAGCTTGACAAAGAGTACTGAAAAAGAGAGTTAACAAAAGGAGAAAATATATTTTATTCAATTCAATGGGCATCCTAGGTGAAAACGCAAACAAAATGATTCAATGTTTAAACCTTTTGTCATGTTCTTGTTTTTTTCTTCAAGATTTATGTTCTTGTTTTTCTCTAGAGTTTGTTTTAGTTGTGTTCCGAACAAGTCAAAATAGTTTAATATTATTTGAGAATCGAAATTAGAATAATTTATATATAACATTATATTCTGCAATTCAACTAGGCATATATATTTTTTTTTTAAATGAGTTGTGATAATTTACACATGTAAAATGGATAATATTTCGTATCTTAATCTCAAATTGTTTTTGTCTGGCCAAATCATAATTTTCATAATTTTAAGTTTAGAAACAATATTTACCTTTCTTATGTCTCATGGTTTTATTTTCATAATTTAATTTCATCACTTTTTTAATTAAGTATATTTTGAATATGCTGTGATGAAATATGTTTTTGAGTTAAAAATAAAAGTGAGTAAAAGAAAAATTAATTTCTATTTAAAAATATTTATGTAAAAAATAGTTGAATAACACATTATAAAAATCAATTCTAAAATCAAAAGTGTCATTCTCTATCTTTAAATTAAAATCAATTATATATATATATATATATATATATATATATATATATATATATATATATATATATATATATATATATATATATATATATATATATATATATATATATATATATATATATATATATATATATATATATATATATATATATATATATATATATATATATATATATATATATATATATATATATATAAATAAAGAATTATTAATATGAAACATGAGTATTATAATTAAGGAGGAAGAAATTAATTAGTATATAAAATGTAACCAATATTGACAAGTGTTACACTTGCTTTGTTTTTCAATAAATTTTTTCTTTAGAATCCTTAAACAATAGTAGTACCTTTAATTTACACACCGACCTAAACACAAATGAAAAAGTTGTTAACCAAATATTCCAACATCATGCCATTCACGGCTTAGAAATTGAGGGTCATCGTTTTCAACAAGAAAAAGATGATTGAAAGTTGAAACCATGGTTGTGACATGTGGTCTTCTCACGCACTGATACTGTTTCTTTCTCAACTCTCAAGCTACTCGTATTTGACTTCTCATTTCCATGACAGCAAAATCACCATCAGTTGCTTCTAACGCCAATCCCTTAACTATATTTGTTGCCTCTTTACTAATGTTGCACAACTATCTTTTGAATGAGAAGTTTATGTGTGTGTACACACACTTATGTCTATCATAAACATTTAGAAAATGATCTTAAAGCCGACCATTATTTTTTTTTACTTATATATATATATATATATATATATATATATATATATATATATATATATATATATATATATATATATATATATATATATATATATATATATATATATATATATATATAAGCAAGAATATATTAATATAGAGAACTAAGGTTTCTCTAAACTTGTTTACATATAAACGGATAAATCCGCCAACAAAAAGAAAAATTACAAATCAATTAGAATTACGAAAGATATAACAAATGATCTTTGTATAATTTGTATAAACTACAAGTGGGGTGAGTAATTTCTCCTAGACCATTTCCAAATCAAAGATTTTATACCCCAAACCGTGTTATTCACATTACAAACCTCATTTCTAAAGCAAATACCATTCCTAATTAACCAAAGAAACCATGAAATAGCTAACCAAACCACACCTAATTTTCCTTCTTTCACCTTCTTTTTTTACAAAAGAGGAACCAATCCATGAAACTTGATAAACAATCTTCTTCCAACTCTACTTCCGTCTTTCCTATCCAAATTGCAACCTCCCTCCACACCATCTCCACCATCTTGCACTTGAAGAAAGAATGTTCCATACTTTCCGGATCAATGCCGCAAAAAACACACTTTGTATTATCCAAAGACAAAGCTATTTTCCTATACACTAGTAAATCATTTGTCAGGAGTCTATTCACAAAAAGTCTTCATCCAAAGGCTTTAATTTTGAAAGGCACTTCCATCTTCCAAACGGAATATGCATTCCGGCATAATGCTTATAATAAGAAGCAACCGAAAAATGCCATTCATTGAAATATTCAAAAAAATGTCATCCTTTACTCCTAAAAGCACCCCACAACCGTCGATAAAATTCCGAAAATAAAAAAAAAAAGTCAATCTAGATAACGAATCGGTTAGATGAGAGGAAATAATACCGCAACCCCCCCACTTCCAAACACCGTTCTCCCAACCACCCATACCACCACCAACACTTTCTTCAATAAAGAGGCCAAATATAATTTCAGAAATTTTTCCTTCAAACAAAATTCATCACTCCATCTCGCTTCCCAAAATGGAGTTGTAGGGTCGACATCCACATTCTTCCCAATCGACAATAAATCATTCCACCAAAAAGAAGAAGAAGAAGTAGATGAAGACGAGATAGAGTCTAAAGGGAACATACCTCCACAAAAGCTCTTCATAGAAACGTCACCATATCGAGCTTTCAACAAAATGTACCAAACCGAATCATGACCTTCTAGAATTCTCCATCTCCACTTGTTAAGGAGAGCCAATTGAAATCCGAAATTTTTTTGATGCTAAGGCCACCTTTTTCAAGTGGAAGGCACACATTCTTCCAACTCACCCAATGTATCCTTCTCTTGTTTTCCTCCTCCCCTCCTCCCCAAAGGAAATTACTTTGCATCCTAGTAAATTCCTTAGCCACCAAAACCGACATTTTGTAAAAAGACATTGTAAAAATAGTGAGTGAGTGTTGAAAGAGTATTGTGGTGTACTTTTCGTTTATATCGTATCCACAGGGATTATTGCGATATCACCGCCGTTCTATAGCCTATTTTGTCTTGAGTTAATGTTACTTTAGTTTTAGGTTTGCAAAAGATCATTCAATTCTTTTAGTAGCAAAGAGTAAATTAATGAAAGTTCTAAGTTAAAGAAAATGTATCAAGATTCGATTTCATCGACCTAAATTTGTATGTTTCCTTATAAATAGATGCTTATGAACTTGCTAACGATCAATATAATTACGTATCGACACCTATATCGTCCATGTCCGCAACGATATAGCTAGATTTACCGTATTGTTTAACCGACGATTTCTCCACCGTTTAAACAATACAAATAACGTTTTAAGAACCGATACTTAGTAAACATCAAACTCTAAATCCATGTCTGCAACTTATAGTTTGAAAGATGATTAGTTAGGTCTAGATACAAACATTGATGTCTCAAACATTTATACCAAAGAAAAAGCTTTAATAAACAAACTAAACCATCTATATTGATCATCACTTGTTCATACACATATATTCACAAGAAAAACATACAAAAGGCTAGGAAGATTACATCTTATCTTGATACAAAAGGGATTTAGCTATCCATGAGAATGGTAGCTTGCACAAGAAGGAAATGATGAAGATCAACAAGCATCAAAGGCGATTAATCGATGATCAAGGCTTCCAATCTTCAACTCTATATTTGCTATAGTGTATTATGCTCTTGTTTCTCTCTAAAATATCTCTAACTCTTCAAAAGTGATCTGGCCCATAAACAAATAAACAAAGTTTCGCAGACCGCGCTTAGCGCGGTGCAGCCCGCTAAGCGCGCTATCCAAAATTTCTTAAACCGCCCAACCGCGCTAAGCGGGCTCCAGACCTCGCTTAGCGCGGAACTCTCTGCCAGAACTTCCTTCTTTCTTCAAAAGCGCGCTTAGCGGGCTTAACCTCGCTAAGCGCGCTACCTCTTTTCAGCAATCCTTGGCTTTGGTCTTGGAACATCTTCAAAGTGCTTTTTCCATGGTCCAAGCTTCCAATTATCTATAAAAACTACAAAATCCAACATAGATTGCAAAGATAAGAACTATTCAACAATAATATAAATATAAGAATAAATATATACCAAATGACAATAAAATACTACTATTAACCACAAAAAGACTTGAGAGTTACCAAAAATTACCTAAGATATTTACACAAATTGGTAACTAACAACTCTCCCCAACTAAACCTTTGTTTGTCCTCAAACGAAAACAAACACAAAAACAATCAACAAGCAAAACCAAGAGAGCACAAGCTAAGACAAGAACAAATGGGTGGTTCAAATTCCATAAGCACACAAGCAACATCTCACCCTTGCTCAAATAATACCATGCTTGAGATACTAATACTAAATACACAATTGATGTAAACAGCTCCTAAAACAAAATAAGTTCAAAATTGAATCACAACCTACACACTTCTCTAGTAAGAGACAAAATTGAGGACCTAACACTCACACAACAATGTCGCCAAAATCCAGAATTAATTATGCAATCATCTACACAACATTTATATAAAAAGCGTAAAAGCAAGAATCACAAAGACTTAAGGGTTGAAACTTGGGTTGGTTAACAAGGAAGTGTCATTTCTCAAGGCCATTGAAACAAAAGGGGTCAATTCCTAAGAGAGCATTCAAATCATGATTATATCCACACATCCTTATCAACCGATCACACAATTTTATTGCTCAAGAGTTCATCTTTTTATTTTAAAGGAACTAGCTATATACAAAGCTCTTCTCTTTTCCTTTTTCTTTTTCTTTTCATTCATTTTTTTTTTCTCTTGAGCAATTATTTATTTTCTTCTACACACCAATACAACCAAGATCAAAATTTTATTCTCCCCAACTTGAATATTACCACCACATAATCACGAATGCTCCCTATTCTAAGGCGAAAAGGAATCAATCCTAACCACATTTCATGGTACTTTTCAAGGTTCAAAGAAAGTCATCAAGATTCAAATCAAAAATCGGCAATTATAAGGCATGACATGATACCGATTGAATCTTGGCAAAATGGCTCAAAGTGGTTAGCAAATACTCACACACTCACCGGGTAGGTTATATTTGGAAGAGAAGTTATACTCGTAATGCGAAACAAAATGCTTTGATCACTTTCATGCTTTACACAATTAAAATAAAAAACGCAAGATTAAACATAATAAACACGAGTTAAACGCACATTGTTGGTAACCACAAAATAATATATATATGTACAATGGAAAGGCTCCTCACACTAGTTTTAGAACTAAAATGATTCATTATTGAACTATATTTGTTAAAGAAAATATGACATCTCATTTGTACAATTACAAGCATCTCATTCATGGTATATTAAAGGAACGGTAGAAATGTACCTTGCACGTGCTAATTTCACACTATATCATCACCGCCCCAATTGGTTGTAAAAGCTTGCTTCATCAAAGGAAGCACTTTCACAAGAACAACAACAAAAATTTAAAAACACAATTGCATATGTATATAGAAATAAAAGCAATTAAACTAAAAACTTAATAAATTAAAAACAAACACCAACAGGTGTCAAAATATCCAAAAAGGCATAGCAATGCCTAAGGTTCAAAATACCTCATCCATCCTATAAAAGGACGGAACAAAAACTACAAAGCTTAAGTCAAAAAAAAAAAAAAAAACTAGCACTAAACATACTAACTAAACATACTAAGTATCAACTAAAAAGAACTACTCATCCTCATCATCTTCCACATTCTCATTCTCGCCACCATCTCCCTCCTCCTCAGGAAATGGACTGACCTCAGGCCAATTAGCATAATCCACCAAATCTTGGCGAGAACTCCACGGATGAGCCACATGGGGCTCCATCATCTGCAACCTCAGCTGAGACATAGCGTCATGCATAAACATGAATGCTCTCTGATGTGCCATATGAAATGCCAAGTTCTCCTCTCTATCAGGATCACTACGGCGGCGAGCAGGGCGAGCAGCAGCAACAGGAACAGCAGTTAACCTGGATAAACAATAACGCTCAATAAAAGTATCATCAATAAAAGTGTCAATGGACATAAGCCCTCAGAAGGAATCTGCACTCTAGCTTTCCTGCACAGATTCATGATCAAACCCGGGAATATCAACTTGCAGGGAGCACGATCACCATGGCGAGTTCCACTCAAAGCAACCCTCTTCAGCTCATTCGCAATAATGCGAGTAATATCAATCGGCTCATGCTCAATCATACGAGCAACCAAAGCAACAGACTCAGCAGGTAAAGAAGAAGTGTGACTCCTAGGCCTCAAATTATGAAGGACCACAGACATGAGAATCTGAGCATTAGTAGACAACGACTTCCTAGAGAATTTCTGGGGCTGTTGTGAAGGATTAAGATCATAAGACTGCCCAACCGAACACAAGACCTCCCTCAGATGCTCCCAATCGAAATTACCCCTTGCTAATTGCACATGATACCCACACATCTCACCATCCTCAGAGGGTAATTGAGTTCCAAGAAACTCACGGATAGCCTGACGAGAAAAATCAATTTCCTTACCACGCACCCAAGTTTTGAACTCAAAGGGAACACCTTCAACCGGAAATTCTTCATTTGGAACGGCATTAGCATAGAACTCTCTTACAATCTCCAAATGAAACTTAGGTGCAGGCTCACAAAGTCTAAGCCAACCATACTCCTCAATGGTGCGATGACACCACCCATAGGTTCCCTCAGGATTGATCCTCACAATTCGCTCTGGCCACCATGTCCTAACCTCTAACTTCTTGTACCTTGCCTCCTGGACATGACTCTTAAAACGGTTTTGATTAAACGGAATAGCCCTAGGTGCTTGAGAAGAACTGCCACCTTCGGTTCCGGTCTTTCTTTTCTTAGAGCCCAGGAATTTCGGTCTCATCTGAAATAATTAGGAACACGGCACCACAAAACCAACATGTTAACACAATACATAACAAAAATTAAACAGCCACAGCAAGAATTAAAACAAAAGATCACTCCCCCTGCATCAAACAAAAACAGGGAGAAGAGGGGATTTTTCTGAAATCCCCAGACCGCGCTAAGCGCGCCTACCGCGCTAAGCGGGCTCTGCGAATTGCAGAAAAAAATCCCCTGCGAACCAGGGTTTCATCCATGCATTTCCAGCACCCAAATATGATTCTAAACAAGCACAAAGCACTGGAAACCAGATTGAATCACTAAGTTTTCAAAACAACAACCCTAACCACAAAATTTCTATTCCTAAACTAAAATTAAACCCTAATATATAAAACAAGCATAAAGAAATAGCAAAGGAAATAGAGAAATACCTTGGTGATGATGAAGGAGAAGAAAAAGCAAGGAGTTAGATTGCTAAACAACACAAAAATGGAGAAGCAAAGAGAGGAAATTCTTTTAGGAGAGCAAAATGAGGGAAATGAGGCCACAAAACCTCAAAACCCTATTTTCTCCATTCAGAACGCGCTGGGCCGGGTCTAACAAACAAAGGCCCAAAATTCAAAAAAATTTTTTTTTTCTGAAAACTGACCCGCGCTAAGCGGGCTTAGGAGCGCGCTAAGCGCGCAACTCTCTGGAACTAAGGGTTCAAAAATCTTCAAAGCGCGCTAAGCGGGCTAGAGCGCGCTAAGCGGGCTTAACAGAACACAGAAAAATTTTTCTTCTACCAGCAAGTGTAACTTTACCGGTAGACTGATTTTGGCTCGACCAGAACGCAAAAAACATAAACGGTAAAAAACACATAAAACAAGCTGAATATTTACAAATTGGGGTGCCTCCCAATAAGCGCTTTGTTTAACGTCGGTCAGCTCGACGGTCAAAGGCAATCAAGGATCACCAAACGATAAAACACAAGTTTCACGATTAAAATCGCATCCTCGATAAACCTTCAACCTCTGACCATTAACTACCCATTCTTGCTTTGATTTTTAGTCCTCTATCACAATAGCCCCATGGCTTCTAACCTCTTTGACCAAAAACGGTCCGGACCATTTAGACTTCAACTTTCCCGGAAAAAGTCTTAACCGGGAATTGAAAAGTAAAACTAATTGCCCTACCTTAAAGTCCTTCATTCTAACCTTACTATCATGATAGAATTTGGTCTTTTCCTTGTAAATCGAATTAGACTTATAGGCATGCAATCTCATCTCTTCCAACTCATTAAGTTGGATTTTTCTTCTCTCTCCACACAACTTATGGTCAAAATTCAAAAGCTTCAAGGCCCAATATGCCTTATGTTCTAGTTCTACGGGAAGGTGACAACTTTTACCATACACCATTTGGAATGGTGTAAGACCGATCGGTGCTTTGAAAGCGGTCCGCTACGCCCACAAGGTTTCATCAAGCTTCATCGACCAATCCTTCCTAGAGCTAGACACAGTTTTCTCAAGAATTCTCTTAATTTCTCTATTGGTCCTCTCAACTTGCCCATTAGTTTGTGGATGATATGGAGTAGCCACCTTGTGCTTTACTCCATATTGCTCCAACACTTTCTCAAGCGGGGCATTACAAAAATGAGATCCACCATCACTAATTAATACTCTTGGCGAGCCAAACCGCGAAAATATATTTTTCTTCAAAAACTTTATCACGGTCTTACCATCCGCTTTGGGTGAAGCAATCGCTTCCACCCACTTAGACACGTAATCCACAGCTACCAAGATGTATTCATTTGACATAGAGGAAGGGAAGGGTCCAACAAAATCAATGCCCCAACAATCAAATACTTCTACTTCTACAATACTTTGGAGGGGCATTTCCTCTCTTTTCCCTATTCCACCAGTTCGTTGACAACTGTCGCATGAGGCAACATGGTGGTAAGCATCTTTGAACAAAGTAGGCCACCAAAATCCCGATTGAAGGACTTTTGTGGCCGTACGCAAACCATTAAAATGACCACCATACGGCGAATTGTGGCAATGCCACAAAATGCTTTTTGTCTCCTCATCCGCGACACATCTTCTCAAAAGATTGTCACTACTCAACTTAAACAAGTGAGGATCATCCCAAACATAAAAATTAGCATCGTTTAAAAACTTTTTTCTTTGATTCCAAGTTAGATCCTCCGGTATCCAGCCAGATGCTTTATGATTAGCCATATCTGCGAACCAGGGTCTAACTTCTTGTACCATGTACAGTTTTTCATCGGGGAATTCTTCCCTCACTTCTTTTTCATTGTTTGTCACCTCGGTATTCACTAACCGAGACAAATGATCCGCAATCAAATTTTCTGTACCTTTCTTATCTTTCACTTCAAGATCAAATTCTTGAAGCAAAAGAATCCACCGAATAAGCCTCTGTTTTGAATCAGGCTTGGTGAGAAGATATTTGATTGCGGCATGATCAGTATAACACACCACTTTAGAACCAATGAGGTAAGAGCGAAACTTTTCCAATGCAAATACAATTGCGAGCAATTCTTTTTCGGTAGTGGCATAGTTAACCTGTGCCTCATTTAAAACTTTGCTCGCATAATGTATAGCATGGAATTGTTTGTTCTTCCTTTGGCCTAAGACCGCACCAACCGCATAGTCACTCGCATCGCACATGAGTTCAAACTCAAGCGACCAATTAGGAGCGACAATTATGGGTGTGGTGGTCAAATTTGCTTTAAGTTCTAGGAAAGCTTTTAGACATGATTCATCAAAATTAAATTCCATACCTTTGTTGAGCAAATTACTCAAAGGCTTTGCAACCTTGGAAAAATCCTTGATGAATCTTCTATAGAACCCAGCATGTCCCAAGAAGCTCCTTATGCCTTTCACATTCACCGGAGGGGGAAGCTTTTCAATAACTTCAATTTTTGCCGGATCGACCTCAAGCCCCTTTGAAGAAACCTTGTGGCCAAGAACAATCCCATTCGTCACCATGAAAGTGCATTTCTCCCAGTTGAGAACCAAATTTGTTTCAATGCATCTCTCCATCACCACATCAAGGTTCTTCAAGCACAAGTCAAATGATGACCCGTACACAGAAAAATCATCCATGAACACCTGAATGCTTTTTTCGATCAAATCTGAGAAAATAGCTTGCATGCACCTTTGAAATGTTGCAGGAGCATTACATAGTCCAAATGGCATTCTTCGGTATGCAAAAACGCCAAAAGGACATGTAAAAGCAGTTTTCTCGTGGTCCGCCGGATTCACTGATATTTGATTGTATCCCGAATAACCATCCAAGAAACAATAGAAATTTCTTCCGGCTAACCTCTCTAACATTTGATCCATAAAAGGTAATGGAAAGTGATCTTTTCTTGTTGCTTGGTTCAACCTCCTATAATCAATACACATACGCCACCCGGTCACCGCTCTCGAAGGAATCAACTCGTTCTTCTCATTTCTCACAACTGTCAATCCACCCTTCTTAGGAACCACATGCACCGGGCTCACCCATTCGCTATCGGAGATGGGATAAATCATACCCGCCTCTAATAACTTCACAACCTCTTTTCTAACAACTTCTTTCATGGTTGGATTCAATCGCCTTTGAGGTTGTGCCACGGGCCGAAAATCATCTTCTAACATAATCTTATGCATACAATAGGCCGGACTAATACCCTTCAAGTCGGATAAAACCCATCCTATTGCTTCTTGATTCTTTGTCAACACTTCCTTCAATCGATGCTCTTCCTTGTTAGACAAACCACTATTAATGATAACCGGCTTAGTAAAATTGTCACCGAGAAACACGTATTTCAAGTGAGACGGTAACACATTCAACTCCACCTTTTGCTCTTCAACTTTAGGTTCATCCTTCAACTCTTCAATTTGAGTTTCAAATGGATTCATCTCCTCACAAGCCTCTAAATTTCTCAAGCAATCTTCAATTTCCTTCTCTTGATCTTTGGTGAGAACTTCAAGAGCTTCCATTAAAGTCTTCTCAAGAGGATTTGACAAGTGCATTTGATTCTCCACTTTCATAATAGCCCTTTCGGTAGCATCGATTCTAAAACAATCATCCTCATCATTAGGATGCTTGATGGCTTCAAAGAGATCAAGACATAATTCTTCATCTTGGTACCTTAATTTCATTAAGCCATCATCAATATCTATCATCATTCGGGCCGTCTTCATAAAAGGCCTTCCTAAGATCAATGGAATCTCAGGATCTTCTTCCATGTCTATGACAATAAAATCAACAGGATACCAAAATTTGTCAACCTTGACAAGCAAGTCTTCCGCAACTCCATGAGGATGAGCTGTGGATTTATCTGCTAATGATAACGTCATTCTTGTCGGCTTCAAATCGTTGATTCCTAATCTTCTCACCATAGACAATGGGATCAAATTAATGCTAGAACCGGTATCGACCAAACCTTTGCCTATGTGAACATTTCCAATAGACACCGGTAAGGTTACCCGCCCAGGATCATTCGATTTTATCGGAGTAGTGCGTTGAATTAACGCATTACAACAAGAGCTCACCGTTACTACCTCCAGATCCAAGAATCTTCTCTTCTTAGTGATGATGTCTTTGATGAATTTTGCATACATCGGCATTTGCTCTAATGCTTCGGAAAAAGGAACATTAATTTGCAACTTGCTAAAAATATCCAAGAACCGAGCATAGTGCTTTGCATCTTCTTTCTTTGACGGACCGGGAGGGTAAGGTAATTTCTTCACTTGTATAGGATCATCCACCTTCTTCTTTCCCTTTTCACTCACACTCAATTTTTTTCTCTCTTTTTCTACAACTTTCTCAAGAGTTTCTTTTTCCACTAATTCTTTCTCTTTCTCATTTTCAATTAAATCACCCTCAACATTTTTTTCTACTTCAATCACCCTATCTTTTTCACTCTCAACAATTTCCTCCTCAACTATTTCTCCTACACCCATATCAATATTTCTACCGCTACGAGTTAGAATTGACTTACAATGCTCACGAGGATTTTCTTGTGTAGTAGCCGGAAAAGGACCTTTGTTTTGATCGGCAAGTTGCTTTGACAATTGCCCGACTTGAGTTTCAAGGTTCTTTATTGCGGCATCCGTACTCTTTTGGCTTGCAATTTGCAATTGCATGAATTGGCTAAGAGTGTCCTCGATTGAAAGCTTTGTTTGTTGAGGTTGTTGATTGTAACCGCCTTGATAAGGATTTTGACGATTCGATGGGCCCGCTTCCGGCCTCCATCCTTGTTGATAACCTTGATTACCTCTTTGTTGGTAACCTTGGTTATTGTTGTAAGGTTGTTGTTGTTGTCTCCCACCATATCCTTGATTAGGATTAGACACATAATTCACCTCTTCACCCGGTGGAGGACAAAAACCTGTTTGATGGTCACCCCTACACAATTCACAACACATCACATGTTGATTTTTAGAAGGGCTCCCATTTATCTCTTTGATTTGTTGAGGGAGTTTTGACATTTGTTGAGTGAGCAATTCTACTTGTTGTGTCAATAACTTGTTTTGAGCAAGTATTGCATCACTAGTATTCAATTCAAGAACTCCCGGTTTTCTTTGCGATGCACTACGGTTGTGTTGCCCTTGATGATCATTCAAAGCCATCCTATCAATGATAGCAATTTCTTCAGCAGCTGTTTTTGACATCAACGAACCACCCGCGGTAGCATCTAAAAGAGTTTTTGGTTGAGGTTGGAGTCCATTTCTAAAGATATGGATTTGAGACAATTCATCAAACCCATGACCTTTGCATTTTCTAACCATGGACTTGAACCTCTCCCATGCTTCATTGAGAGATTCATTCGAACCTTGAGAGAACACCGCAATAGAAGTTTTCGCTTCCATGAACCTATTGTGAGGAAAGAACCGATCCAAGAACTTCTCTTCTAACTCGTTCCAATTTGTCATGACATTATTAGGTTGATCAAGGTACCATTCCTTAGCTTTTCCAATTAAGGAATGAGGAAAAAGTCTCCTGAACACCTGTTCTTCTTGGTCTTCCGGAGCACCAATTGTTCCGGCGATCTCGTAGAACTTTGTTAGATGCGTAAATGGATCCTCGTGATCTGCCCCTGTGAACGGATTTTGGTATAATAATTGAAGTAACCCCGTCTTCATCTCGGAGTTTCTTCCATTGGCCTGATCACGAGCAAATTGTGCATTGAGTCGAGGGCTATTAACACAAGGCCCTCGAACTGGAACATTAGGAATCTCTCCTGCCATTTCTCCCTCAACTAAGTTTTCAACCGGAGTTGAAGAAGAAGATGCCTCTTGTTGTTGTCTTCTTTCCCTAGCTAGTTGTCTCCTCCTACGAGTTTTGCTATTCTCTCTACGAGCAGTCCTCTCAATCTCAGGATCAAAAAGGAGTTGATCTGCAGGTACACGTCCTCGCATAAACTGTTATCTGAAAAACTAACCAAGCAAATTAACAAACACAAGGAAAATAAATTTAGAAACAAGATATTAATTATAAGACTCAATTCAAAACAAACTATTGCAATGCTTGCAATATCTAAACAACAATCCCCGGCAACGGCGCCATTTTGTTGAAAGAGTATTGTGGTGTACTTTTCGTTTATATCGTATCCACAGGGATTATTGCGATATCACCGCCGTTCTATAGCCTATTTTGTCTTGAGTTAATGTTACTTTAGTTTTAGGTTTGCAAAAGATCATTCAATTCTTTTAGTAGCAAAGAGTAAATTAATGAAAGTTCTAAGTTAAAGAAAATGTATCAAGATTCGATTTCATCGACCTAAATTTGTATGTTTCCTTATAAATAGATGCTTATGAACTTGCTAACGATCAATATAATTACGTATCGACACCTATATCGTCCGTGTCCGCAACGATATAGCTAGATTTACCGTATTGTTTAACCGACGATTTCTCCACCGTTTAAACAATACAAATAACGTTTTAAGAACCGATACTTAGTAAACATCAAACTCTAAATCCATGTCTGCAACTTATAGTTTGAAAGATGATTAGTTAGGTCTAGATACAAACATTGATGTCTCAAACATTTATACCAAAGAAAAAGCTTTAATAAACAAACTAAACCATCTATATTGATCATCACTTGTTCATACACATATATTCACAAGAAAAACATACAAAAGGCTAGGAAGATTACATCTTATCTTGATACAAAAGGGATTTAGCTATCCATGAGAATGGTAGCTTGCACAAGAAGGAAATGATGAAGATCAACAAGCATCAAAGGCGATTAATCGATGATCAAGGCTTCCAATCTTCAACTCTATATTTGCTACAGTGTATTATGCTCTTGTTTCTCTCTAAAATATCTCTAACTCTTCAAAAGTGATCTGGCCCATAAACAAATAAACAAAGTTTCGCAGACCGCGCTTAGCGCGGTGCAGCCCGCTAAGCGCGCTATCCAAAATTTCTTAAACCGCCCAACCGCGCTAAGCGGGCTCCAGACCTCGCTTAGCGCGGAACTCTCTGCCAGAACTTCCTTCTTTTCTTCAAAAGCGCGCTTAGCGGGCTTAACCTCGCTAAGCGCGCTACCTCTTTTCAGCAATCCTTGGCTTTGGTCTTGGAACATCTTCAAAGTGCTTTTTCCATGGTCCAAGCTTCCAATTATCTATAAAAACTACAAAATCCAACATAGATTGCAAAGATAAGAACTATTCAACAATAATATAAATATAAGAATAAATATATACCAAATGACAATAAAATACTACTATTAACCACAAAAAGACTTGAGAGTTACCAAAAATTACCTAAGATATTTACACAAATTGGTAACTAACAGCGAGCTAAGAATGGATTTCAAGAGAGAGATCCTACCACCCAAGTAGTGAGTAGTCTTACTTTATATATATATATATATATATAACTTGAGTAAAAGTAGAATTTAAATCTGCTGTAGTTACTACTTTCACGCAATCATGCAATTAAGATTTTACAAGCCGTTAGATTATGATCTGATTAACAGAAAAAGAAGAATTTTATAACTCCAAAAATAATCAACTTAAATCAAGATTGTCCGATGCTAATCAAGCGGTTCTTGCGGCATGGCTGTGTGATTGTGTGCTTTTTTTACTACAGACAATCTTGATCCGTAAAAATGTGTGAAATGGTTGAGGGAGTAACAATTTTGTAAAATAAAATATATGACAATTGATCCTTGAATTTAATTGGTAAAATCTCCATAGCTCTTGTTAATTGTTTCTTTCTTACAATTGGAGAACTAATTTCAAGAAGATGATTGGTCTTTTCATGGAACATCGAATTTGCCGCAATATGCAAAACTAACCATGTAATGACCTTCAGGACCTCCACGACGAAAGGAAAAAAGGGAGGAGAACCCCCATATCTTTGATAAATAGAATGTAGAAGTAGAAATAGAGAGAGGAAAGTTCTAAAGAGAAAAGCATGGTTACCATCTCCGATGGTGAATAAGCCCCCAAGATAACTATCTCTTCATCTTCTACGAAAGAAACCCTCACTTTTGTTCGGAAAATGAGGATCTTTTCGTCAGAAGTATAGTAAGGACCTATGGCTTTAGCATCGTTAGGCACGAAGGAGGGGTGACCATTATCTTTTTGTTCCTAGGAAAACAAAAGAACAAAAAGAAGTCACAACCACCGTCACAATCGTTAAATGGGATGATTATGACCCTCAAAACCTACAATTCTATATTAATCTAAACCTTATTTCAAAAATTTCCTTATAACCCTTACTCACAACTACCATATGACAAAGGGAAAGAAAAAGAGATCCATACATGAGCTTATAAATCTATGCATACACACAAACAAATTACACATAATCATTCTTTGTTTGGGTGCCATATAGATTCAGTTTTGATAACGTCTAATTTCGATTGTTGAATTGTAAATTGGGTTGAGAATCTTTGGGGGTTTCATTGGGAAAACCGGATAGGGCTTGTCCTCCAAGATCAAGGTGTTGATTTGGGGGTTTTGCACAAGATTTCGCAATTCGTATTCAACTGAGTAAATGGTTCGAAAAAGTTGGTTTTATTAAGGAGTCGTGGTAATCGGAGGATCGTTTGGAAGTTTTGGGTCACAATATTTCGCAATTGAATTCAGCCGAGTGAAAGCTTCAAAGAAAGTGGTTTTGTTAAAGGAGTAGTAGTAACCGGAGGATCAATTGGTATTATCGG